>NC_061062.1:14950710-15064612 GCF_021917145.1 Hypomesus transpacificus
ATAGGACAGATGGCGGATGGAAGAAAGGAGGGTGGTATAGATTATTGACTATCAGTAAATCAGGCACTGAAGACTGTGAGAATGGTCAGTATATCACCTCTTACAGCCCAGATCCAGAAAACCGAGAAAAGAGGGAAAGGATTTCTAACGAGGAGACAGTTTGTGATTCATTTAGAGAAAAGAGTGGGTGTGAAAGAGAGAGAGGGGAAGAGAGGGTGAGAGAGGTAGGGGAGGGAGAGAGAGAGGGGAAGGCAGAGAAAGAGCAGGGTGAGAGTGGAACAGGAGAGAGATGGTGAAGCAAATAATCTGTTATTGACATCAGGCATGGCTAATTGACCCTTGTTTGGGTGAGAGAGGTGCATTGTGGGTAAGTGGGGCGTGTGGCCTCAGGGGGGACTGACAGAGAGAGGAAGTAGGTTAATGAACACTGCCAGGTGTGTGTGTGTGTGTCGGCCTGACACAACAACCACAGCTGCAGTTTCCACGGCAACGGGAAACATACACCTCAGTCATGGTTCATTCACAATGGCTCTGGAGTGGGTAACGTGTGGATCTGTGTGTATCTCTGTGTGTGTCTACATCTGTGTGTGTGTGTTTGTGTTTGTGTCTGTGTGTGTCTAGAGAGACGAATACAGAGATAAAAATAGAAAATGAAGCAGAGATAGGTTGTGATTGAAACAGTGACATCACTGAGTGAACTGGGTTAGAGAGCTGTGTGGCAGGGTAGCCTAGTGATAACCAGGGCAACAACACATACAGTACTAACAACACTGAGGCTGCAGTATACACTTAGACCTGGACACTAGACATACAATACAGAGTAGTTCTGGACCTAAACTTAGTAGTTCTGGACCTAAACGTGGTTCTCAAACCTGGTCATTGTACCCCCCTGCCCTGCATGTTTCAGATGTTTCCCTGCACCAACACACAGGTGTTGGAGGGAAATATCTGAAACAAGGCCCTGGCCCCCCTGGCCCTGCCCCCGCTGGCCCTGCCTCTGGCCCCGCCCCTGGCCTTGCCCTGACTCCAGGCCCAATGACCCAGGTCAGATGGAGGCGTGATTGGTTCATGAGATTAGGCATTTTTTCCAAGGATAGGTGGTATGAGATATTATCAGGTTTCTACAGAGCTTGAAAATGACCCATTCTTCTGAATGAGGTGTGTTGGAGCAAGGAAACCTCTAAAACAAGGACCAGGGTTGAGAACCGCTTAACTGGACACAGAGATTTACCCAGCCCCAGCCCTAACTCCAGGCCCAATGACTCAGGTCAGATGAAGGTATGATTGGTTCATGAGATTAGGCATTCTTTCCAAGGAGAGGAGATAATCCTAATCTGGATCTGCCTTATCTGATCCCAGATCTGTACGCTACCATGATCACGATGACATCACTCATCCGTGGTCATGGCAACACCTCTGGTGGGCCAATGGAGAGAGAGACCTCTTTCATGTAAATTTAATTTTTCACGGTTCAATTCATCACGCACACACATGCAGACATGCACAAACTCTCTTCCTGACTAGCGTGTGTGTGGTGCTCCACAGAGAAGCAGCAGTGTTGAATATTTGATGAGTGTGTGGAGCACTTTGCCTGAGGAGAGGATGCCTTCTGTCATCAGAGAATTACAAATGTTCTCCTCCTCTTCTAATGCCTACTATCACACACACACACACACACAAACAGGTAGGCCGCACACAAGTGAGGCCACGACTGCCAGGGCCAGGGTGTCAGTCGACATGGTGCCATAACAATATTGCTGCCAGTCTGTATGCCATCTGGTGTGTGTGCGTGTGTGTGTGTGCGTGTGTGTGAGTGTGAAGCAACGTGTTTCTGTTGTATAATTGTCTTCCTTAATTTCCTCACTGCTGGCCCTTGTATCAATATTTTTTACATCAAATGACTTCATCCCTGGCGATTATGGAGGAACAATAAATCTATTTTAACGAACAGTCAGTCCTCCGGTCAGTCCAAGGTCCAAGGATGACCTCTACCTGTTCAACACCACTTCCTCAGCATCCAAACAACTACAATTCCCATTGGCACTATGACATATTCACATTGGTAAAAAGCATATATGCAAGACAGAGAAAAAGGGAAAGAAAGAAAGGTGGGGGGTTAGAGAGTGGGTGGACAAAAGAAAGAAAAGGATCAGGGGAGAGGGGGAGAGAGTTGAAAAGCGAAAGTATTTAATTATTTAGCATTACCAATGTTGCACTATTTGTGGAGGCAGAGAAACTAAGGGGCTATATTTACAGACAGACAGTCTTCTGGGGCAGCTCATTGGCCTGTACTAGGTAGTTACACCCAGCCTAAGACCCTCTGCTAGCTAGCTACACCCAGCCCAGGAGCCTCTGCACGCTAGCTACACCCATGTACTATCTACAGAGCTAATGAAATATAAAAAAATAATTTAGATGTATAAAGTATATGGATGTGTGGCAGTGACAAATACAGAACATTAGATTATGAAAATGAAAAACTGGAAAAATTGAGAGGAAGAGGGAGGGAAAGAAAGAGAAAAATAAAGGTAGCCTTGATGAACAATGAGCAAGCTATTACTTCTATGCTTCTCTACTCTCTGAAACAAACAACAGCAAAGTTTTAAACAGTATGTTGCTTATGCAGATCTCTATCATTTAACTAGAGGGAGGTGGAAGTGATAAAACCCTGTTATCTCCCCTTGCCAGCCTTTGCACACACACACACACACACACACACAGAGGGAGAGGGTGGGGGGGGTAATTACATAGATTAATGAAGGAAAAGTCCATCTCACTCTTGAGAAAAGAAGAAATGGCTAGTTTGGGTTCAACAGACCAGAATATTAAAGAGGTCTGGGTGTGTGTGAGTGTGTGTGAGTGTGTGTATGTGTGTGTGTGTGTGTCAGCTGTGCTGTAGAGCTGACATGTAGTGTACAGCAGAAGACAGGCTGGGTGTCAGCTAGCCAATGGGCCGTGACTTTCAGTTAGAGCGCATTGTCAGCAATAACCGTACATACATAACTCTCCTCCTCTTTCTGGAGAGCACAGACACAGACACAGAGAGAGAGAGACAAAGACAAAGACAGAGACAGAGACAGAGACAGAGACAGAGACAGAGACAGAGACAGAGACAGAGACAGAGACAGAGACAGAGAGAGAGAGAGAGAGAGAGAGAGAGAGAGAGAGAGAGAGAGAGAGACAGACAGACAGACAGAGTTACACATACACACACGTAAATACATATACAGGCACACTTTCTCTGTCTGTCTCTCTCTGTCTCTTTCTCTCACTCTCAGAGTGAGTATCTAGGAGTGTAGAGTGGTATGTCCAACCTTTGCCTGACCTCTCCTCTGGTCCAATCAGCAGACAGAACAGTCTCTCCTTTCCATCACAATATGACCTTCACTCACGGCTGCATTAGATACACACACACACACAATTCAATCCAAAGCAGAGATAATGTAAATAAAGCATGACAGGCTGTCACTCAGGGTGTCTTGGTGCTGGAGCAGAGGATGACAAGATAGGGAAGAAGGGGAGGAATGGGAGAGAAAAGGAAGGGAGAGGATGTGTGTTTGGACTGGTCCTCTGAGATAGGATAGGGACCCACCCAGAAATACTGGTGGGTCCTGCTGACCTCAAACCATCACAATGGCACACACATACACTAGTGCCATGTCATCTGCAGGGACAGGGAAAGAAAGAAAGAAGTGTGGGCCAATGGGAATGTTTATATCTTACCTTGTAGACCTGTCCATAAGTGCCATTGCCCACCAGTTCGACCAGCTCAAAGATGCCCGCAGGGTCCTAAAGAGAGATACATTGATTTTAGCAAGGCAGTGGTTGGCTCATTCCCCACCCTTACCCCCCCTCCCCCTACCCAAACACACCCTTGGTTAGTAGCGTAGTCAGCAGAGAATGTGGGTCTGGCAGAGGTGGACCCACATGACTGAGGACCACCATAGATGGACCACAGTTGTGTTCTGCACACTCGGACTTAAGACACTCCTGGCTGTCAGCAAGGAGCAGCTAGCTGAGAGCTAACACACATACAGTACACACACACACACTAACCCTAAACTCAGTGATCCCACGCAAACACACACATTAGCCCTCATGCCGACAGGACATACAGTACACACACTCACACTCACGCGCACACACACACACACACACACACACACACACACACACACACACACTACAGCCCATTCCCCCTCCCTCATGGCTGTGTTGCTAAGGCATTCCAACAATAGCTGGTATTCACTCTCTCTCTCTCACTTTCTCTCTCATGCTCTGCAAGCCTCTGTTCATCTCCAGTCACCACAGTAGATCAGTCTCTCCAGCACTCTTTCTTTCTCTCATTGTCTCTCCATCGCTCTCTCTCATTCCTGACCGTCTCCCAGTAATGCTATGGCAGTTCATTCATTCTTTCTCTCTTTCCCTCCTTTGTCATTCTAGAAGTACATCTAAGTTTTTTTTTAACCATTTCTCTCTCTCTCCCTTTACTCTCTTTATTTCTCTTTCCATCTCAATTTCTTCTCAGATGGGTTTTCAGTCGAGCTAGCTAGCACCATTTCATTGCTTTTCAACTACACCCATCACCCCCTCTCCATTTCTTTTCCCCTCTCTCCCTTTCTCAGTAGACCTGTCAGCTGTCAGCCGTCTCAAGAAAGATGCTGCCTCTCCTCCCCTATTTGATTTCCTGCAATGAGAAACATGCCACACACACATGCACAAACATGCACACACACACACATACTTATGCTGTCTAACCCTGTGTTTCAACTACATCGTCTAGCTGTTTAATTCTCACCCACACTCATACATACTCTTCTCAGGACACGAACGCACACGACCGTTTAAGTGTGTATGAGAATGTTAGTGTGAGAAGCTGTCTAATGTTGCTGAATGTGTGTGTGTGTGTCTCTCACCTATGTCTGAAGTTGAGAGTGCACATACGGGTAGAACAATAAGCATCACTTTCTTCAGCCTCCCTCTCATTTTCTCTCTCTGTCTCCTTCTCTTTCTCTCTGACTTGTCCCCATCTTTTTCACATATTCCACGATTCTCTCTCCCTATGACTCTTTCTCTACCCCCACACACCCCTTTTATCTCTTTTAATATCTCTTACCATACTCACCCCCCCCACACACACACACACACACACACACACACACTGGCTTCAGTGTGTGTACATGCAGAGTGCTGTCTGTTTGCTGCTCCACTTCATACATGTCCTCAGGCCCACTGATAAAAATACCCCATTATCATTCATATTTAATAGGCCAGCCACAGAGAGTGTTCTGCACCATGCCTGCCTCTGTGTGTGTGTGTGTGTACTTGAATTCAAACTTTTCTGTTGCTTGTTAGAGTTTTGCTGTGTCACATGACTGTCACATGAGTCGAATCCCTCGCTGGTGACTGATGAATCCTGGAGGTCTGAAGGGTGTGTGTGCGCGTGCATACATGTGTGTGTGTGTGTGGGGGGGGGGGGGGGGGGGGGGGACTGGGGGTATGTTTGAGGCTTGAGCCGGGCAGAATTGAAGAACAAACACCAGTGACAAAGTAAGCTACATAAAAAGGTGACTGATTCAACATGCAAACAACATGCCCTCTCTCTCCCTCTCTCCCTCTCTCCCTCTCTCTCCCTCTCTCTCTCAACATTGGTGTTGTGAGAAGGGGATTAATGGGAACCCCTCTCTGTTGGAGGTCAACATAAGATCACTGTAATCCTGCAGAGACATAACATCAACACACCATGTCACTGCTAGACATTACCTCCAGTCCTTCACCACACACGGACAAACACACATACACAGACACATGGACACACACACACACAGTGCAGAAACAACAATACAGAGATGGTTAAAATGTAAATATCAAAGAACTACAGTCAGTCCAGGAATGTGTAACTATTATCATCTTTAACTACTGTCATGTCTAACTGCTATTTCCTTACTGAGATCAAATTCCAGCTAGTCCTCCACATGTGCTTCTGGAAACACACAGCCGCCAACTGCCATTAGCACGGTAACAGTATAACACAAGTCATGCTGCTCCAGCCCTATTGGATCACACTGCTCACTACGTTAGTACACAACACACACACATACCATACCGTATACACACACACACACACAAAGTATACTTTGTAAACATGTACATTGGACAAACTCCTTCCTAATCCATCCTCTCTGACTCTCCCTCCATCTCTCCCCTCCCTCCTCCCCTCTCTCCTCCCTCCCTCTCATCATAAGCTATACTGTAACAAAGCTGGGAGCTTTGTTTACATCCATCAAACTATCTCCCTCTATCCTTCCTGTCTATGACCTTTTCCCTCTCCTCCCCTCCTGTCCCGCCTGAGGCACCGCCATGAGTGTCTACTGTGTGTGTGTGTGTGTTTGTGTGTGTGTGTGTAGCACAGGTGTGTAGCGTGTGTGTTTGATGTAGAGCACAGGATACTGTTGTCACTGACAGGTCTGAAACCCCTGCTGTTCCTACCATCAGTGAATATCTGTGTGTCTGTGTGTGTATGTATACGTGTGTGTGTGTGTGTGTATGTGCGTTTTTGAGGCCAGTGCTGTCCTGCTGGTTTACCATCTGTTGCTCTTGTCAGCTGACTGCCTCAACCCTTACTGAAATGTTTGTTTGTTTGTGTGTGTGGCCATGTGTGTGTGTGTGCATGTGCAGTCATGTCCTAACGCTGGTTGGCTTTGGTGCATCCACACGACTGTACAGATCTACAGGGGCACTAGGATGAAGCTGAACCAGGAACGACAGCAGATAGACAGGAGGAGCGCAGAGAGAGAGAGAGAGAGAGAGAGAGAGAGAGAGAGAGAGAGAGAGAGAGAGAGAGAGAGAGAGAGAGAGAGAGAGAGAGAGAGAGAGAGAGAGAGAGAGAGAGAGAGAGAGAGAGAGAGAGAGGTGCAGAGTGAGAGAGAGAGGTGCAGAGTGAGCACTTTAGCCCACTTCTGTTCACTCCACTTCCCAGTTCCCAGTTGAGTCTGTGTTGAGGGAGTGTGAGTGAGTGTAAGTGTGTGGTCAGAATGTAATTGTCTTTCGAGCAGAGTAGAAGGGGCCACCACTAGGGCAAGCCCAGCCCCCTTGACCTACTTCCTAACTGCCTGGTTAGACCACTGTGCGTGTGCCTGTCTGCGTGCTTTGCCTGTCTGTGCGTCTGTGTGTGTGTCATCACCATTATCCGTCATTCACTTCCTATATCCCTACATGAGATGAGAAATCAGAAAGACAAAGAGAAAGCCAAAGAGAGAAATAAAGAGAGAGAGAGACATAGACAGATAAAAAGAGAGAGAATGGCATTATTAATTCCTTTAGGATGGGAACAGGCTACATGGCAAGGCTGGAGAGATTGAGAGAAAGAGATAGACAGATGGGAAAGACGGATGGAAGAAGGACTGAATGTTGGTGGAGGAAGCGATACCAACTCAACCAGCGCATCATCGACATGTTGCTACATGTGTGAATTCTTGTGTTAGCTAACTGCTTGCTCCCAGACAAACAAACACACTTCTGTAAAAACCTCACTGAAATGGAATCCACGGTACCCCCCCCCCCCACACACACACACACACACACACACACACAGGTTTCTCAGATGTTTTTCTCACGTGTGATTGTGGAAGTAAGGCCTCATTAGCAGTCACAGAAGTCCTGTGTGGAGCTCCCAGAGAGAGGACGTCCTTGGTCCTCCTGTGACCCAGACACCAGGCCTCCATGGCCACTCTCAGGTGGCCATGGAGACAGGACACACAAGCTGCATCTTGATATGCCCAGCTGTGCCTCCTTGTGTCCTACCATCACCTCCTCGTCTCCTAGCCTCATGTCCTTGTCTTCTCGCTTCATCTCCTCTGAAGGCAGGACCAAAAGCAGTTCTTCTGAATAACTAAGATCTGACTTAAGGAGAATGACTCCCGTGTTCATTTTCCTTGTTGAATGTTTATATAGGTCCACTCTCATGAGTTGGGGATTAAATAAACACTCCTGGTGTTAAATAAACATGACATTTGCTTGGATCTAAACTAAGATTTGAACGTCTGACCATGGGTCTGAACTAGGATATGTGAGGGTTCTCTCTCTCTCTCTCTCCGTCAATCTCCCTCTATCTTTCATCTCTCTCTCTCTCACTCCGTCTTTCACCCTACCCAGAGTGGATGCTGGGACCAGACCCAGCCAGTCAGCCAGTCAGAGGATTAGTGAGGGGAGTGAAAGACTAATCTCAGCTCTCAACAGCAGGACTGGTCCCGATGTACTGTCACTGTAGACAAACTACCAGAACACTACAGTACACTAGCACACAGTCCTAGTACACACACACACAGACACACACAATAGTGCACTAGGACAACACAGACTTGTAGTACACACACACTAGTACATTACCACAACATGCTTACATACACACAGACCTGTACTACACACACAGTACAGCATGGAGCCTGTACTAAAGACACACAGACACTAGCACAACACAAATGCCAGGGACATAGGCTACCACAACACCTTGTGTGAATTACAGACACATAGAACACAAACCCTGCCACATACACAAATATTGCAGACAGGCATATAGTGACACAGACAGAGATAGAAACAGACACCTGGTATGCCTCTCATTTACTCTCTCTCTCTCTCTCTCTCTCTCTCTCATTAGTAGAGTAACAAATAAATGTCTCTGCAAAGCCTACAGCTGCTATAACAGACAAAAACAAACACACACAGTGCCCAGTGAAGTGAATAGATTGGTACCGATGTATTAATAGTGTGAGGAGTGTGCGTTTGTGTCTTTGTTCTGCGTGCGTGTATGTGTGTGCCTTAACGCATGTGTGCGGATGTGTGTTTGCTTGTGTAAGTGTTTGTTACTGCGTGTGTGTGTGTTTCTGTGTGCAGTGCGCACAGGCGAACAAAAGAACGTGCGGTGCAGTAGCAGCAGCAGAGATATTAGCAGCGCTGACTACAGGTAGTCTCCGAGTGCGTTCACTGTCTAGCAGACGACTGTCTGTAGGATGTTTCTAGAACTGACAACACAAACGTCCACCAAAACCCCACCACCAACTACACGCGCGCGCGCGCACACACACACACACACAAACTGCACAGAACGCTCCGTTACCGATTATCCCGACTCAAATTGCCTCAGACACCATGGGCCAGCATCTGTGAGACTGTGTCAGGAAACTAACATTTGGCAAATAACACACACACAGCCTAAGTCGAGATTCAGTGCTGTTGTTAAATAGGTTACATTCCGTGGCTGACTGAATCAAGGCAGCATAAAAGCCTGCCGATAAACAGCTGAAAACACAAACCAGGTCAGGAGATTTACACCGCAATCCGCGCATGTTTCATCGTATTACTCAGCTACCGTGGGAAACTCAGACATTTTAAACTCTTGCTAGGCTACTGAAAATGCTATGGTGGTGGTGATGAGGGGGGGGGGGGGCCTCGGTCTATAATTTGACACATTGTAGCAGCCTGTCTCGGACACATCCGTTTCTTCTCGGTCGCCAGACTCAATATTCATGGAGCTGTCAGGTGGACTGAATCCCACACACGCGCCCAGGCACACTAATGCATAACCCGCACCCAGGACACACAGATAAATCCAAATACATACACACTGCTACACAAAAAAAAACTGTTACAGCGACATGGGCCGGGGCTATTCACTGCAATGTAAATCACATCCCATACCTTAAAAGTGGAGAGGTCTATCTCGTCCAGACTACGAGCAGGAGAGTCGCTCGCCATGTTGAATAGAAGCCAAACTCAGCACCGAAATCGACCAACCGACCCTGAGAACGGCCTTCACACTCGTCTCCTCTCCTTGAGTGCAGCGGAGCCTGTGTTCCTCTCTCCTTTTCTTGACTATGCAACTCACGCAGACCAAGCTCAATAAAAGCAGCAATGTACGCTCGTCCGCTGACGTGCCTGTTCCAGTTACAGGTGCACGAACGCTGGCGCGTTGCAACGGGACGAGCACATCGCTGCTCCCGAATCCATGTCTGCAAAGCAAAACGTTGAAACGCAGTGTCTGAAGCCCCGGTACGACGGTGAGAGTCCAGCGGATTTGCTGCTGAAATGTGGAGCGCTGTCAGTCAGACATATCGAGAGGGAGGGATAAACTGGAGCACTCTCCACCCCAAACGTCCAAACCCCGCCTCTGACAGAACGCACCGGCCTCCAGCAACGAGGCTGGCATCATTTATAAGTGGCTTCCGAAGAAAAATGTCTGAGGCAAGGCGTGTGGGCCTCCGCCCGATACTGTTTATCGGAGATGACAGATAGGCCTTCGATGAATAGGCTCTACAATATGATTTAATCTTACTAGCCTACTGGAAGACAGAGATCATGTCACATATATATTTATACCTGTGAGAACATCTCTATAAATTCCAGGAATGTGTGTGTGTGTGTGTGCGTGCGTGTGTGCGTGCGCGCGTGTGGGCACTAATTAGAATTGGCTTAGTTTTCCACGGTAACAGAAAGAACCGTGCTCTCTGCAAAATGTATATCCTGCAGGTGTCCTCTTTATAATCCAACGGAGTGCAGTGCCGCGATTGTTGTTTGGATATGCATTTCGACATCAAATGTGTGAAACCCTTCACATGGTGAAAAATTTATTTTCTGTGTCTTATACATATTTGGAAATTATAAACTCTCCCTAATACAAATATGTTTCAATTACTCAGATATCTTTATCACAACTGAAGTTACAACATTTTAAAGTTGACCTGTGTCAAAAAGTGATAAGGAAAAAAACTGCATTCAAAGATTCCACCCCGTTTCATAATTCGAGTAGCCTGACGTTGTCATACTAGTAATTCAAGTCAGAATATGAGTCTGAAAACTCTCCGTTGGGCTGTGACTACTGGGCGTGTTTTAAACGAACTCGTAAAACAAATGCCTCTTCGCTCAATTGGATAGACCTATCAGAGCAACGTAATATGTTGTTTGTTGAAAACAATTCAACCCAAGCGTTCTTTCGTGACGTTGCTGTTGATCATCTGTCCATCATTGTATAAAGCCCGCCCTGGCAATTTCATTGGTCCGTCCCGATTCTGGTTTTCTGTAGTTGTCCCCAATACAAGTAGCCTGGCTACCAGCCCAACTTCTCCCCGCCCCCAAAACAATTTGGTCGGGAAGTTGGGTCTGGAGGTTCTCGTATTGGGGACCAACTACAGAAAACCAGAATCTGGGCGAACCAATTAAATTGCCAGGGCGGGCTTTATACGACGATGGACAGATGATCAACAGTAACAATCACCAAAAGAGCGCCTAAGTTGAATTCGTTTTGAACAAACATGGCTACCGCTGGAGATCTGGGATGTTATGATACTGCCATCGAGTCTGTTTTAGAAGACATCAACAGCGCATTAATTTTGAAAGAGAAACAGAGAGACGCAATCAAGGCATTTGTTGATGGAAAATATGTTTTTGCCGTCCTTCCTACGGGATTCGGTAAAAGTTTAATTTATCAGCTGGCCCCGATGGAGTTGTAATCCTAAACGGAGAACTTCGTATATGCATTGCCCTTTATTGTTTCGCTCAAAAAGTTTGACCGTGTGAGCAAGTACTCTCCCTACCCTTAAATTAATTTTACAACACCGGCAAAAATCGTTTGTATTCATTCTTCAAGCATACTTCAAGTCTGCTTGTAGTTTAGTTCTGTTGACAACAACTATGCGGTGCTTAACATACGTCACATACTGTGTTGCTCTGATTGGTTGTAGATCTATCCAATTGAGCGTAGAGGCATTTGTTTTCCAGGCTCGTATCAGGCTCAGACTCATATTCTGACTAGAATTATGAGTATGACAACGTCAGGCTACAATGCAAGACCCTCCAGACCCAACTTCCCGACCAAATTTTTTTGTGGGCGGGGAGAAGTTGGGCTGGCAGCCAGGCTATAATTCGAGTTCACATGGCTTGAAAATCTTGCAAGCCAACATGTCCAAAAACCAAGGCCATAATCACAATACATATTGGGGGGGCCACATCCCCTCCAATATTCAAATCTGGTCAAAATGTCCCCCCCAATATATTGATATAAAAATATAAATGTGCTAAGCTACAACAGGCAACCACGCACACTGCCCAAAATTATCATAAATGAATAAAAAAAGTCCCCCCGATGTTGTCTCCACGGCTACGGCCTTGCCAAAAACCGTTGAAATTAACTGTTTTTCAAAGTAATCATATACTTTTTGTACATTACAATTACGTTTATGTTAACTGTACAAAATATCAAAAATCTAAATTTTGACAGAAAACGATTTTCGATCTTTTAGCTGATTGCCAACAATGAGCGTCCGCAACATCCTACAGTTTTCCGCAGGCCGCCACACAAATAATGAAAAATTATGAATTTATTATTCACCGCCAGTTTGGCTTGCTCTCTTCGTGTGCCAGCTCCTTCACTCTGATTGGTCTTCTGGTCTGCATCAAGTTTCCTTCGAATAGGTATCTAGAGAACAGGGCACTCTGCAAAGAAGGTTATATTTTGCCGGTGTCCTTATTATAATCCAACGGAGTGCAGTAGCCTGCCTACCGCGATTGAACTAATGTGAACAACAAAGGCATTCGGCTATATCCACTTTCTATTGTCGTTCTGTTAAACTGGCTAGCCAGCTCCTTTGAAAGCAACTGAATATCTGTTGTAAAAGCGAATTCACCTCTAATAATGTGCTTAGACCTACTGATGTCAAAATGTACATGTACAAAAGGCAAATGTACCAGCGCCATATGAATTAGGCCTGCAATTATGACAACTGGCTCAACCATTGTGCATATAATGACTTGTGTTGAACTAAATGTTTAGATGTTTGTGGTGGTAAGACAATTTAACAGAGAACCAATACAATTAACTTTGATCAACAAAACATATACAGTTTATAATGTAGGAAACAGCAGACAAATGAAGGCTACATAATCATTTGCATGAATGTAGGCTACCACAGCATTGGTAATTTGACTACAATAAGTTTGGAGGTGTACTTCAGAGATGGCAGAAACATTTTAAGTGTGATCTGAGAAATATAGGTACCAAAACCACTGAGAAGAACTGATCACCATATATAGTTCAAGGAATCTGTATTTTGGTGTTTCACTGACATCTTAATCACCGACTGCATCACGGCACTGTACACTAGTCTCTTAAATGATACTCAAACAAATGTACAACTTTAACATTGAATTGTCTTGAATTAGCCCATGGGATAGCCATTCTCTCAATCCAGGAACAAGAACATTCTTTCAGTTTAATCCATGCCTCTGTCTACTTCTTTATAGCACTATTCATCAACATCATTGTCATCATCTTTCCATCTTAGTTTCTTCAATTTCCCCTTCCATGCAGACGACAACCCATCTGACCAGTTTCCTCTTAGTCCAACAGTTAGGTTTTGTGTACTCTGCCGTGACACAATCAACTTTTCAGAAATGTTGTAGAAATGTGGAAACTAAGTCAGCTCTGAATACGTTCACTTTTTTATAGGTTTGTATTTAGTTTGGTTACTCTATTTATGTTATGCTATTTTGCAAACATAGATTACTACTTTGGATTAATGGATATCTCTCAGGAGGACATGTCACCCATGACTACATTGAAATCTAAAATGAAAACTGGTGGAAACTCATTGGAAATAGTGGTTCAAAAATATAAGCAAGCTACTCTCATGCATATCAAACGTTAGTCTACACCACACAACCCTTAAGATGAACAATTAAAATGTTTTTCCTCCTAAAAAAAAAGTACCTGCTCTGCCTGTTAGTTTGTATTTGTGTGTGTCTGTCTGTACCTGTCCCAGTATATGATTCATATCTGCAAGTCCATAGTTGTAATGCCTAAAGCTGTTCTTCCGGTCTTCAGAGCAAAAAGAGATTTAGCAAATAAAAAGGTTTCCAAGGAAAGCTCAGTAACGTCTCAGGTTTTCAGAGGAAAGGGACATTATGTTGAGGAGGGGGAAATGTACTGAGGAAGATGACGGTGTTCTAAGGAAGACCCAGCAATACAGAAGAATGGGTTATCTTGGAGGCACACTGATACATCATGGAGATTCCTCTCTGATCTCATCCTTGCCTATTCAAGACCTCACCTCACATGTCACTTACAGGGGAGGCAATTCCCATTGTTATGTAACCTGCATATTACACATGGGACTGCTTGTCGGTCTGTGTGTCTGTGTGTGTATGTCTGTGTGAGTGTGTCTGTGTGCGTGTTTGTTTATGTGCCTTCTGTGGTTCTGGCCAGGACTTCCTCTTGGCTGGACTCTAGGGGTTGCTACAACCCCTGTGTTTTTTTGTGTGTGTTTTTTTGTCTGTGCTTGTGTTTCTGTATGTGTGTATGTATGCAATCAGTGTTGTCTGATACAATCATATACCATTTTAACGTTTCAAAGAAAGAAACAGTGGTGGGGAGAGAAAAAGACGACATTACATTTAGTCATTTAGCAGACGCTCTTATTCAGAGCGACATTAATAAGAGGGAGAAGGTAATTAAGAGAAAAAAACAAAATAAAAGAGAGAGAAAGAGAAAGCAAGAGAGAGATGGGGCGTTGTGTGTTTGGAAGCAGGCTGAAACATGGCATATGCTACATATATAAAAACCTGTTCTTGTGACATCTGCTCCGCCTGTGAAGTAATCTGTAAAGACAAGTCATCACATTTACACACACACATACACACACACACACACACACACACACACACACACACACACACACACACACACACACACACACACAGCATGGCTAACTGCACAGTTGCAGCAAAGACTAAAGAGATGAGAAACAGTCAACCGTTGAGAGAAACAAAGTGCTCTTGTCCCAGAAACAGCAGTGTCTTTCATAATGTAAGAGTGTGCTACGCACAGCATGCCTAAGTGTGTGTGATTATGAGTGTGTGTAAGGACTACCAGTCACAGGGAGCATGCGTGAGGGGTTAGAGATCCCAGCCATCCTGTCCTGTCCGGTCCTCGAACTGTACGACTGCCTACAGTCTGTCTTTCCCTTTCAGAATCAGAATAGTTTTTTATTGCCATGTAAGTTAAAACAAACACAGAATTTACTGTTGCAGGAAGGTGCATACAATGAACATATACGGATCTTAATTTTAAAGGTGGGAGGGGGGCTGAACAGGCAAATACAGGTGGGTCAGGGGATTTACCAAGGCTGCCCTTTTTCAGGCCAACTGTACACCCAAGCCACTGAGCCTCTGCCGAGGGTGCAGGGGGTAGCTCCACCAGGGGTAGGCCTACATACTACCATCACTTCGCCCCTGACGACCTCACAGTGTTTGTCGTTGGAGATCAGGAAGTGAGGTCACTGGAGGAGAGCCTGAAGGTATATGATGAGGGGGCATCATTCGCTCAAGTAAACTGGGGCAGGAGAGAAGGCAAGTGGGACATGGAAGGATGGTGTTCCTCCACAGCTGCCAGAGAGCCTCCAGTGGGGGGTGGGTAGGGCTCAAGGTTTACCTAGGCTGGGAAGAGTGAGGAAAAAATAACTGGAACATAGTGACTCTATCTGAATTTTTCAATGTGGAAGTGGCTCCCAACCCAGGTGTGGTACAGGGGCAGGGTCCTGACAGTGAACCACCTGGAAATTGATACTTTTGTGGCTGTGCTTAATCTTCCATCACAGGCCTCTTAGGAGATCTCCAGAGGATGGTGGTAGATTTCTTCTGGTCTGGCTACCACTGGCTGAAGGCACCAATTCTGTACCTGGCTAGTGTGGCCTCAGATCTACACAGAGTAGATGCATAGAGGCACGGGGGAGCAGGCCAGACAGATGGATGCAGATTGACAAAAGACTATTGTAAAGAAAGTCAAATAAAATAATTGGAAAGATAGTACTGTGGTTGATCTGTTCATTTCACAACATGACTGGTGTTGTTGTTGTTGCTTCTAAGTTAATGAATTAATATAAGATGCATTGTTTTTTTGGGGTGACTTTTTAACGTTTTGTGAAAAACATTACAGATTAAGAATAGTCATTTGGCCTATTCTGGACCATTACAGTCATTCCCATTCATGTGCACTCCCCCTGTAAATAGATAAACACAGGCTGGTGTGATATGGCCTCATCCTACACAACACATATATTCGTTGAGCTACCGGCGACTCCCTGTTGACTTTGAAGTTGAGTTTAGGGAAAGTTAAGAAGATCAAAGGGAAGCCCTGGAGGAACACGTGCACCTGTGTCAAGGTGAGGAACTTCAGGGTGTGGCAGGAATTGGCATGTCACCAGTGGCACAAGAGGGCAGTGCAATAAGTACAGTTGGAGGGTAATGTATGAGCCCACCAATACCCAAAAGGACAGAGGACTTACAGTGGATCCTAGGTGACCAACTGCTACCTGTCCCAACTCCACCAGATATTTGTGGGGGAAATTTGATAGTTCTCCACCTAGGGGTGGGGAAATATTTTTGTGGGAAGACGGAAAATTTTGTACTTAATTTATTTTATTTTGCCATGTATACAGATACTAGGAATTTGATTTGGTATTCTCCATGCAGCATCACAAATAGAACAACAAGACAAAACAGAACAACAATACAAGGAGAGATAGTACCACTATGAGATAAATAATATGATTATTTAGTACCACTAAATAAATGATAATTGATCTAAATCTACATTAAACTAAATGATAGTACCACTATGATAAATAAGAATGGAGGTAGTGCAACAATAGTAATGTTGAATAAAGTTAAATAAAGTGCCATTAAGTTCATGCGTAGGAGCTATTTAGTTATGCATCTGTTTGTGGAATGTGAACGTGTAAATGCTGTGTTCATGTTGTTGCCAGGGATAAACATTAAACTGGGGTGGACAATTTCAGTGACAATGTTTATTATAGGTCCCACATCCTCCTACACAAACAGGGCTGAATGTGTTTTGTTGAATTTTCAGTATGGGAATGCTTAGCTGGCCATTTGGCTATCAAGCATGAACCAGGTAAGAGGGGTTGGTCTCACTGACCCAGTACAAATGTTAATGAGTCTGGTCTCTGAGACCCTTGGAGTAGAGCAGGCATATTTTGTACTGACGAGGCGGGTTTATGAGTTTGAGAGGGTGTGGTGTCTTACAGGGGCGGTTTGACTGTTGGAGTGTCTAACTGTATGTATGTTTGCATGTAATGCAGATATTTCTGCAATGAGGGTATGTGGGAAAAGTATGCATTTTGTGTGTGTCTCTCTCTCCCTCTTTTGCTCTCCACCCATCTTCCTCCACCCTCCCCCCTCTCTCTCTCCAGCAGGTCAGCATACTGATGCAGAGACCCAGTTCCCAGCGACTGATGCATCCTAATCTAGTGTTCAAACACCCTGTCTCCAGTGATCTCAGCAGGCTACAGTGCTACTGTACACTTTGACTCAGGCGTGGCCTGTACATGGATGTCTCTCCATAGTCTATCAATATTGTTATGTACAGTACAACAGAGTAGTAGCAGCATTAGGAGACTCCTACAGTCTGTAACAATGTCTTTTTCTGTGTATTTATCTATTTATTAAGATAGGATCCCTTCAAAGTGGAGCTTTCTTTCAGAGCCTTTTTTAGACTGGGAGGAGACAATAAAGGAACATGAAAACTAAAAGGAAAATTAGAATGTTGTTCTCAAGAACACTGAAGAGTTGAAGCTCTGCCAATCTTTCATTTTGAAAGAAGATACAGACAGGTCTGTCGCTCACTGTCCTCATCCAGGAAGCTGCAGGATGCCAAGTGTTCACATGACTGTGATGGGTGTGTTTGTGATCCACTTTCACCAACAAAGAGATTCCTCTGTAAAGGTTGGCCCTTACTTGTTATGGCTCCTTGGTTACCACAAAACAACAACCCTGTTTCATAATGTGAGTTTACTACATATGACATGCTTATTTGTCTGACTAATTTGTAGTGGATTAGGGTCCCATATGCAAATTCAACATAGGCTAACTGTCAGGCTGTAGATTGCCCGACTTGTTACATAACCAGAGTTTCTGTAAACACTGATACAACAGAAAAGGGACTATTTTAACACTCCCTCTCTAGAATGGTGACGTTTTATTTTATTTAGTCAACCATTACGAGTAAAACATTAGGGCTGTCTCGGACTAAGATTGTATTTGGTCGACCAAGACTGAACACTTCTGAAAATCAACTACCGTAATTTTTGGAAATAAAGCTGCGTCCTGTACCCCGAATTTACAGTTTAACAGCCATATACTCCCTTACAAAAAATAAGTATATTAAAGTATACTAGAAGTATACTAAAATATGGATAGTTCACTTTTAGTTCACTTTTGATATACTTTTAAGAAGTATGCTGTAACCTTAATTACTGCCAAAACATTCTGAAGCCCTATACTCTTATACTCTTATATATATCATCAATTGGAGTATTAATGGAAAAAAAACGAAAAAGCTACTTGAGAATTTGAAGTTTATACTGTCAGACTGACTGAAGAACGAAATAACGACGTGAAATAATGAAGATAGTGTGGCTTATTGGCTTGTCAATTCCCATGATGCAAGGCGGTAAATAGTGTAAAAATGTGCTGATAAGTTTGACGTTTGTTCGAAATACAAATGTAACTTCTTGAATTTTGTTTTTTAATGTGTCTGCTTAGAATGTAGTGTTTTGTTGCGTGGTAATTGTCATTGTTGTGCTGGTTTACCATTGTAACCATGAGCTAAATGACTTACGTTTCATAACAAGATCTGGATTCGTCAATATTAATGTTCATGCAGTAGGTAACTTCTTTCAGAATCTGCGGTGTGACATTGTGAGGGCCCCCGTTCTCGCCATGTGACGCTAGATCTGAGGCGTCTGGGTAACATAGTACATAGTAACCGAGTGCCATCTCCGGGTCGGGGAGGAGATCCTGAGTTTTTCCTTGTCTTCCTTTAGGGTTTAGGTTGGTTAAGGGGCAGTTGTATGGGCGTATGTGAAGCCCTCTGTGACATGCCTGCGTGTAAAAAGGGCTATACAAATACATTTGATTTGACTTTGAAGTACTTGAGGAAGTATACTTGATGGACTGAAAGTACACTACACAGGCTACTTTGCAGTATTCAAAAGTAAACCTTGAAGTACACTATAAGTGTACTTTAAAGTGTACTAAATGACCTAAAAAGTGGGCCAATTCAGTTTACTTAGTACAAAAAAAGTATATAAATAAGTACACTGCTCGTATACTTTAAGTAACATGATTATAGTATACTTTTTATACTAAGTGTACTTACAAAATAAACTTGGAGTATACTTCTTTTTTGTAAGGGCTAGTACTAGGCTACAGTACGCTGTCAGTCTGTAGAGCAAGGTAAATAGTAAATTCAATGTGAGATGAGCAGTTACGTGACACTGAAACAGTACATTCAGAAAAGTAAACATTTTCAAATCCTGTAGGACCATTCAAATATGGGAAATAAAATTCCCATATCTCACATCCCATTTGCTATTCACCTCGCTCCACAGGCTGCGGCCGTACTGTAGCCTAGTATGAATAGCAAAAACGAAACATTTATAAAAATGCTAAATTTCAAAAACAATCTACTACTTACAACACAACAGCATTGGTTCACACCACCAACATCAGCCAAGAACACCGCAACTTAAGCCGAGAACACCGCAGCATTAGCCGAGAACACCGCAACATTAGCAGAGAACACAACAACATTAGCCTTAGAACACCGCAGCATTAGCACAAAACACAACAACATTTGCAGAAACGCTGCATTTCAAGTTCACAGACCACTAGGGGTATGGAACGCCGAGTTAGTCACAATTAAATAAATAAATTAATAGGTAAATAAATAGATGAATACCATGAACCATGAATTTTTTGGAAATTTTAGGGGAAGCTGAGCTTCCCTTATAGGCTTAAAGAAATCACCACTAGTTTTATATGTTCATCCTACAAATCCAAACGCCTATTAATGGAAATAACGTGATCTAACAAGACTTGATAATAATGTAATAAATAAAAGCTTGAGAAGTGTGTCTAAAATAGCCTATACTTTATTGAACATTTGCCTTTGAAAGGGGTATATTAACAGAACTATATAGGCTACAAGAGGGGGTGAAATATAGAGTCACAACGACATTTGCAGAAAAGCTGCATTTCAAGTTCACACCAAATCGTTCTCCAGACCACTAGGGGCAGTGCATGCAAAGTGGGGTGTTTTACCTGTTGTTGTAAAATCAAGAGAAGTAAATTAACTCCACGGGAACCATAGAGTTAGTAGGTGCGTTCGACATGGACTGCGGCTGCATGAAACGACCGGCGAGAGTAGCCGCTTGCAGTCGGGGAGGAGTTGAAAACGGCTCTGTGAAGTCGGACATTCCAGCTTCACGTGGTTTGCTGCGTTGATGTCAGTCATGGCCGATCAAGCGCTGTTCGCTTACTTTACTTTATTTATAACTTAACTTAATCTTTCCGTTAGTGAAGAGGCTGACTAAAACCCTTTCTTCAACACATTTTTAATTCAATTAAACTTTTTTGAGCATTGGCGAAACTGAAGGTGTCCGAATATTCCAAAACACGCGTCAAAGTTGTCGTGTGTGAGTCTGGCCAATCATGAAATAGCTGTGTCGTCACTTGAACCCGTGCAGTTGTTCTTGAGAAAATGCGCTCGGCTACACAGCCGGCAGTTCTCGAATCGATCTCACGGTACTTTCATGGCGACGTCACAGTGACGTGTTCTCGGCGCCGCCTCAAGTCGGACAAAAAGTCTAACCAGAATGCACTTTTTCAACGACATTTGCAGAAACGCTGCATTTCAAGTTCACACCAAATCGTTCTCCAGACCACTAGGGGCAGTGCATGCAAAGTGGGGTGTTTTACCTGTTGTTGTAAAATCAAGTGAAGTAAATTAACTCCACGGGACCACACCATAGAGTTAATATAACTACAGTAAGCTACTTTTGTCTTCCAAGATGGCGTCCCCATTCATTTCTATGAAAAGTGCTCAGTGGCGCAGTGAGGCAAGTGAGAGCGCGAGACTGGACGCGGCCATCTTTCCACTTCCGTGTCTTCCTGTCTAGTACAAACATACACAAAGCAAATGTATTACCATCAATCTAAACATACCCTTATATTTAGAACATCAGAAGCAAACACATTAATATCTTCTTCTGTAAATCTGATTTCATACTATCATTCACATTGATCTCTTCTTCCATCTTCAGTTGGCTATAGGCAATCTTCTTTCAGGCAGTGTAGTCTAGTCGAACCAATTGCAAACGACGATCAAATTGCTCGCAGCAACTTTCAACGACACTGCACTTTGCGTACAGCTCGGAAATTTTCTTGGTACTACGCAGAACGCGCATCCTCTCCT
This sequence comes from Hypomesus transpacificus, assembly GCF_021917145.1. Lineage (NCBI taxonomy): Eukaryota > Metazoa > Chordata > Actinopteri > Osmeriformes > Osmeridae > Hypomesus > Hypomesus transpacificus. Next base: position 14,972,036 of record NC_061062.1, read on the forward strand.
TCCGTCTCCAGGCAAGGCGCACGCTCGCCATGGTTAGCGTGTATCCACGTTGCTCTCCCCTCGACCCTAACCGCCGAATTAGTCGTCAGGAGAATCTGGTATGGTACCAGGACTTGCGTTTCAGGTCCTTCACCACGATCCAGTCCCCTGGTATCAAATCATGCAGCGGTCCAGTCACCGGAAGAAGAATAACCTCCACCTGCCTGTGAATCTCACACAAAGTACACTACAAAGGGTTGCACAGTGATAAACAAGCACACTCACAAAGGTCAGTTAAAAAGTTAACTGACTTCTTGTCGTCCGACTTCATCTTCAAGATCCCATTTTCTCATTCAACTGAAGTAATTGACACAATGTTGACTCCTATCAACTCCAAAAATAACTTCCTTAACCAAGTGTGACCCATTATCATTATATATCCTCAAAGAAAAGAAAAATCTAATTGAAGAATAATCTAAATTACCAAAAGCTTGACCACTGAGCCCAAATCTGCCTGAAATGTCTAAAACTTCTTCCAACAACTTCTTCTATCAATCATCAACAATCATGAAACAGTATCACTTCTCCAAAATGTAACTCTAAAAAACTCCTATCAATAATCAAATAGTTTCTCTAACCTTAAACGTGAAGCTTAACGTGTTAAATTCCCTTTCCCATATTACTTGTTCCACATATGAGTCTAACAAAATGAATATGCATTCATTACAAATCCCCATGTATGTTAAAATTAATATATCACACAAACTGTAGAGGCATGATCTTTCCATGTGTTAACTGAGCAAAATCTCAAGATAAATGTGTTATGCAGACCATACAACCTCCATTTCATTCTCATATCCTTCCTTTTTCCAAAATGCATTTTCTTGTGGATTAGTCCAAATCTCCATTCCACCATTCCTTTCTCCATCCGTCTGCTGCATTCTGTAATTCTTGTTAAATATACTCAAACAAAACACAATTCTCACTCTGGGTTAAATACAGTCAAACATTTTCAACTTAGCAGTATTTCATCAAACCCCCACAATCTTACCACAGAGCCAAACTTCTGACACTAAAGTCATAAAACCCCCATAGTCACTTTCTGTTTGGATCAGTCAGTCATCAGTCAGTCATAAATTACTAAACGTCATCTCTTCCTCTCTAAGAAGCCTGCGCTTCCCTTAAAGAATCTGTGACAAATATTCTAACAAAGTCACACAACAATTTCTCGAAAGACTCCTGTAGACCCAAATTTGTTAAGTTAAGCTTATCAGAACATGGCAACACCATCTCAGCACTTCCTGTAAACATATGTCAACATCAAAAACATATTCTAGTTAGTTCATCATTGCTTGCAGGTAGTATAGAAACTGCTCCAGCTAGTTTCAGCACTAGCATTTCTCTGTGAAATAATCATCATTGTTAGAGTGAATCCCACATTTGCATACAGCAAGTTGTTCTACAGGTGAAAATAAGAAACTCCCTGTTTCCATACCTTTCCCAAATCCATATGTAACACCAATGATGTATTTAACCATCAGCTAATGTGTTTAACTCTTTTCCCTTTTATGAATTGACAAGCTTACACTGAAGCAACCAACTTTTGAACCAATCTTTAGAGAATCAAACTATTTTAGAAAACAACCAAATTAAGAATAACCTCAATTTTTAATCTCTTATTATCTTTTCTTAAAAACACTTTAGGAACCTTTCAAATTACTACCTTTATATTTGAGATTCTCTTCTATTTTTCTGTATTTAAATTCACCAAATCAAATCTCTCTTTGTCCAAGACATTAGGAAAACCATCCACTACCCCAAATCAGAATTTAATCTGCATGATTCCAAAATGAAACATAAATCTTAGCCAAACGTATACCCCCTGTATATTTCTATATAGGTTAGATAGGTAGAGCTTCATAACTTGCCTTGGCTGCAGTCCAAAACAGGCTAATTAGCACAAACCATCAAAACCACAATTTATCAGACATAATGAGTCTTCCCAAATCAATTCAAACCCAAAAGTTATAATAACCCTCTTCATGCATCAATACCACAATAAAACATCCTCATCACAGCCTAACTGTTCATCCCAAACCTTGTGACAGGCTCTGATAAAACACCCAAATAAAACTTAAAACCACATTACAATCAAACTCAAATAAAAGTACATTGTAATAATCTTCTCTTTCTCATTTCAAAACCAAATTACATCCAATACTCTAAATTTGCGTCTTTGTCAATTTCTCAAATTTGCATCTGCGCATGCGTCATACGCTTCCCATACTGGATCTCAAATTTCAAGCTGTAATTCCTTTACTAGCCTGTACCCGCCGCCATCGCTGTTGAATCTGTCTGTAAATTTGTTAGCTACAAATGTCGCTACCACAGTTGCAAATTCAACTTCCTGGACTCTCCTCGGTCTCAGGACAGCAAAATGCACTTTCTCCACGTTTTCGTTGTTAGCCATTAGCTAGCTAACAAAGTCACAGCTTTGATCTTTTCCTCTCAGATCCCAAAGCTATCCTAACAATTTGTAACAGACTTCGTTCAACAGGCTGGCCTAAAACGGAACTAAAATCATATCAACCTTTCTAATCACGTCTTCATAACCCTTTACATATTTCTTTAAACAACCATCACATCTGTGAACTTCCCACACAAATGAAAATAAAAAACATCAATTGCTTCCATGTCAATGGATATCTAGTACGCACATGTTACAATCAAATGTAGATATTACAGTAACCTCATTCACACAACACAAAACGGAAGCAACATTTCCAGATAAATTCAATACGTAGGCCTAAACAAAACAAAAAAAAATATTCCTTTAACAACATAAACTGAAATTTCCGTTTGAACACATAAAAACTCTATAAACGTTTCAATAACCTTGGATTGTAATTCTTCGAATGAATATCGCTTTCGTTGCCAAAACTGGCCTTTACCAATTATCTGACCCAAGAATCGAAATTTAGCAGCGCAATAGCCTACTAATCCAATATCGAATCAAGATCATAAGATAGAAACTCGGTCTGTACATGATTTCCAAATCAAAAGTATGCCAACTCACAATATTTTCTTAACTTTGACAAAGAAACAGAAACACACATGTGTTTCAAACCAATACATTTCTATTTTCAACGTCAAATTTTCTTTCAGATGAGTGTATTTTTTGTTTTCTCTTTTTTTATTTTTTTATCACTCATGATGTTGTGGGCCACTGCACGCAGAATGAGCCGCTAGACTCAAGCGCATGCGCCTCTTTTCAAATGGAGAATTCAGCCAAAGAATTAACATTAGCATTTTCAAAAACAGACTGTCTCCATCCTTAAAACAAATCAGACAGATGTAAAATCTAACATCAAATATCGAACGGTCAACACACAGTTGTAAAACAATATAACAAGTCAATCGTCACTCCTCTACCAACGATGTCATAACCGATAAACATAAGAATCTGAAGAGAATATAACAAAGTATCTCCCAAGTGTTTCATCTGTGTACGTGTGTCAACATACATAGTAGCCTTCGTCACCAGTTCGGACCTCGACTTCCGGTCACGAATTTGCGAGTTTGCCCCCAATTTCCAGAAAACTTTCAACAGTGATGACACATCTCCGTACATTCACGTCCATAATGCTCAAATACACCCAATCAAACCACACATTTTGTGCTCAACATAGATGGACCATTCTATCCAATCGTGTTGGCCTAACTTTGTGTCTTCGACTTTCCTACATGTTTTCCCACCACATTTAAACATGTTCTGCATTCACTTTGATCAATCGTAACTCAGTGCTGTCCCTCGCCTATAACATTCTTAAACTCGTTCAGGGACTCAAACCCTTTTGTACCGGAGGGGACTTTAACTTCTCCTTCTTAGGGACTCAAACCCTTTTGTACCGGAGGGGACTTTAACTTCTCCTTCTTTTGAATAATAGGCAATAGTGCAATAGTGCAAGTCAAAGCACAAGCCGCAATCTTTGCGGGAATCCAAAGCAAATCTATAAACAAATTCCAGGATCCTGCTTTCTTGACTTATCTTAGACATCCGTCTGTCAGAAAACACTTCAGTCGTAAGACAAACGTCTGACCTCAGTTTCTTCTCGCTTAGCCAGCAAGACCTCATGCGCCTGCGCATCCACCCGCTAACCACTACGGGCTACAGATGAATACCCACCGCAAAGTGTGTCTGCGGAACAGCCATACAATTTGAATCGTGAATCTGTGTGGAAATAGATGAAAATTTCCCCACACTATCTGTTCTAATATCCATTTCTCTTTGACTCTACCTGCCTCCATCCAATTCTGAAAAGCCATCCAACCAAGCTACATCTATTATTTTCCAAATCGTGTAACAATTTCTCTCTGCACAAGCTTTTCATAATTTCACAACAAAATGAACCCACACTCCGAAATCCACATATATCAATCCATATTTGCATTTGCAATAAACTATCGTTACCATACTTTTGCTTCATGTAATCGATGTTTGGACAGGTTAATTCTGCCTCCAGACCAATCTTTAGCCCTATTCATTTTCGAATTACAATCCGTATTTGAACACATTGAACCAACAATAACCAACGAAGGAACATAAAGACACAATTACCCCCTTCCTTCCTTTCTTTTTTTTTTTTTTTTACTCTCAATTTCCGATTTCACAACTTGTCAATGAACATATACCCTTACCGAATAGCCTACAATCGTAAATTACAAACGTTCAAACCAAAATAAAAATAATTTAAAATTTTGATTTTTGTAATTTGTAGATATAGCTTTTACGTTGACACCATTAATTACTACCCATACTTCTTTTAACCTCAAAAAACATAACTTGCAAGTAAAACAAAAATGAACACGCGCGTTTACAAACTTCATAGGCCTATACCTACTTCCTAACTTCTTTTCTTTATCTTTTTTTTTTATTTTTAACTCAGCTGGTTACCGGTTCTCACAAGTATACTTTTCCACTTCTCTTCTGGACTTAGACATCATGTAGCGCCTTAGTAATAAATAAGAACTGTTATGACCACAATTGCCAATACAACTTCTCAAACTATCACCAATCCAACATATTCTAATCCTTAGGGTCTCCAAGAAACACATAACACGATATCACATGTGAATTTTTTCTCCCTCTGTGTTGTTTCGTCAAACACACGACCTCTATGTATGTCCGTCGACACACTCTGCAGATTTGTTTTTTACGACTCTCACGTAAAAGATAGGTTCAACAACCGTACCTCATTAATTCGTACGACTCACACGTACAGGACACTGTTCCTCAGACCACTGCCCAATTACTAACTTTTAACCGAATTATTGACAATAGCCTATAACCATATTTAGACAATTCAATATCACACAGTGACCAAAAAGAATATCTCACCTGTTTCTTTAAGACCCCGCGTCAGCAACAGCGCAACCAGTAAAACTCCCCTAGAATCGGCCCCGCTGTCTCCGAAAAATTTTGGAGGTTAAGGCAGCTGTTCCAGCCGGATTGATCAAATCGCCATCAGAGGGAGAAGTCTGTTAAACGCTGAGCAGACGAGGATTCCGAGTTCCGGCACCAAGTGTAAAGGAAGAATTCGAGTGGCACTGTGTCGATCTGAATAGTCAAGGGATATGGTTTTAATACAATTTATTAGACTATACAATTACATATGATTTAAACAAAGTACTTTGTGATCCGTCTTGGCGAAGGGTGTGATAGCCACAAATCGTTCGCAAGAGTGATGATCAGCCAGCACACATGCACTGCCTTATATAAACTTAAGATCAAATGGCATTCTATATGGTCAATCAATCAATGAAACAAACTCTGTGATTGGCCAACTCAACTTGGTGACAGTTTGAAACAATACATCTCCTATGTGTCCCGAAGTTCTTTGATGTCACAGCTCTCTCCAGAGCAGTAGATAATAAAGCCACAGGGGTTGACCAGTCAAATGGTCAACTGTCCTTTGTGTGACCATCTTCAAACAATACTTTTAATTAACACAAACAATGAAACAGGACACAGTCCTTCTAGCCAAAGTTCAGAGCAACTGTCTCATTGACCCCTTACAGTAACCAGAGGACAGAAGGCCATATAAAATGCTTCACCCATCCCCCAGGGCAAGCTGCCCACAGAGCCATCAGCACCTCACATTCCTTTGAACTCAACTTAATTATCTTCCCTTCCTGTCTCTTACCAATGAACATAGAAGATTATAGATTTCATACACATACATCTATGCATATGACCAACATTTCCATTACAGCCCAATCTGCCAAAAAGACGGCTGATACTACATGCAACATGACCAGGGCGAATATCATCACGCTGGAGAGGAACCTTCGTGCAGAAATTGCAGAGAAGGATGGGAAGATCCTCGTCCTGTCCAGTGAGAAGAAGGAGGCCCTCCAAGTGTCGCAGAAGGCAGAACAGGACCTGGAGGCTTTTAAAGCCAATCTCATGAAGATGGCCGGTGTCATGACCAGACTGCAAGTCAACTTGAGGGAGAAGGACAAGCGCTGCCATAATCTGGAGAAGGCCCTGGACGAAGTTCAGGATGAATCCCGTCACATCAGAAAGGAGCTGATTGATAAATGTGCAGAGATGGAGGCTCGAGAGAAACAAGCTGCAGACACAGCTGTGGAGCTGCTGTCTCTGCAGAAAGTGGCTGACCAATCAGCAGCAGACCTGAAGGCGCTGCAGAAAGTGGCTGACCAATCAGCAGCAGACCTGAAGGGTCGGCAGAAACAGGCTGAGCAATCAGCAGTAGACCTGGAGGCTCTGCAGAAAAAGTCTGAGCAATCAGCAGCAGACCTGGAGGAGGCTCTGCAGAAGCTGGCTGAAACAAGGTGCCAGTCACAGGAGACCCAAACCGAGGTAGTCCAGTTGTGTCCAGGACCTACACTAATTCTTTTTGTGCATAGAAACAAGCCTTCTAATATGTCCTGTAATGCATATTGGAGTGTTAACCCTGCATGTTCCCGTGTGTACTGGGGTCGATGTGTTGACACTTTGTGTTTTTCAGAAATGTTTGGGCAAAAAGAAAAAGAAGGGTGGCTGCTTTGGCCGCATGATGTTCTGGAGAAAATCCCAGCATGCATAGGGGGATGTTAACACCTTCATCCACCACCCTCGCCTCCTCCCTCCCTACAACCTTCCTCCACCACAAACCACCATCATCTCTACCCTCCTCCACCACAACCACCATCATCTCTACCCTCCACCACAAACCACCATCATCTCTACCCTCCACCACAAACCACCATCATCTCTACCCTCCTCTATTTCAAACGACTATCATCTCCACCTTCCTCCACCCCAAACCACCATGACCCTTACTGTGCACACACACACACACACATACATCATCCTTACCACCATCCACCCATCTGACCTTATGCAAACATACACACACATATCCTTAATCACCCTAACACCCTAACCCTTGATACATGGCATCATGCATATCAACATTCTTGCATGCTGAATAGCTCAATAAAAGATGCCTCCCAAAACTTGAGGTCTTGCTTTTTCCTTCCTCATGATAGTGGCGTAAGCCTGTGTACAAGGGATGAAACTGACCTAATAGATAAACGTTCCATGGAATCACATGACACGGAATGTGTTCTAGACTGATAGTTACGAAGCTCTGTGTGTGTGTGTGTGTTTGAGGCACACAGCTGCACAGGTCAGCATGAGACTCAGAATGAGCGGGATGGTTGTCATGACACCCAGCTGACTCTTGGTTTGAGGGCACGGCTCCTGGCACCTGAGGGTCCCCTACTAACCCCTCAAAGCACTCCATGACAACGCCTTCAAAATGCTTTATCGACACACATTTTGCTTGACAAACAAGCTCTTCTCCTGCCTGGCCCCCCAATGGTGGAACCAGCTCCCCACCTCCATCAGGGACACTGACTGTCTCCCCACCTTCAAAAAAAGGCTCAAGACGCACTTGTTCTGGGAGTACAACGGCACTTAAGAATGCTTGATTGGACCTGATGTTAGTTTCCCTTCAGGATCACAATGACTCTTATTGAGAGACTTGTTGCTCTTGTAGTTTAGTTATAACAAAGTTAACTCTTGAACTATTGTACTCGCTGTGAAATATTTTACTGTTGATCGTTCTTCTACAGGTACAGTCTTGCACTTTTTGGGCTTCATGTTGTTTTAATTTGTAACTTGTATAACTGCATGCTTTTATGGGTCTTCCTTTTGGCACTTGTTTGGTTTTTAAAAATGTTTGCTTCATGTGTTGGCTGCTTGCAATGTTTGGGACTACCTCGTTGTTATGATCAGTGACATATGCTCTTTTGTAAAGCTCTCTCTTGGAAGTCGCTTTGGATAAGGCGTCTGCTAAATGCATAAATGTAAATGTAATGTAAATGCAAACAGCACCCCTCTGTACAACTGAACACAAAACAAGACGTCAGTGATATTGTCAAACCACAGAAAGTCCAGCTCACAGTGTTCTGCTCTCGTTGTACAGATCCTTATTAATACTGTATCCCAGTGTTGTTTTATACCAAAGCCTCCTGCTCCTTAATGATGTAAACAAATCACACCCCACACAGCCTTTATTATGTCTATGGTCGCCAGCGTGTGAGCTAAGGCGTTGCAGAGGCAGAATGGGGTGCAAGTCCGATAAGAATCAGAGATATGATGCAAACTTTACGGAAATGTATGCTGTCACTGTATAGTATTCCTTTCACTTGTTTAAAAAAAATAGTCTATAGGGCTAAATATAGGGCAATTCTAGATAGAACTCATCGCATAGGCTATGTTGCTTTTTTTCTTCGTGATATGAGTATGATTTCCAACGCATTGTATCTGATTAAATAAACTGTTAACATGAACAGTTCCGTCGTTGTTCTCGGCAGTCTAAGAAAGCCTAACAGTTATTTTGGTAACAGAAATCTTTTATAATGCAGACTTACCATAACTTACTGTCAACTTGAACTTTATATTCAAATGAAATGCCATGAAATTCTCACTGCCTTCAATTTAACATCAGTAGAAATGTGGCCTGTGTTTTATACAGTGGCGGCTGCTGGTCTTTCAAATAGAGGAAGCTCATTTGCAGCCTACACCATGTACATTTTCAGATCACTGGCTTGTTCACCCCTACGACACTAGCCTAGCCTACTGTATGAATGAATGAATGAATGAATGAATGAATGAATGAATGAACGAACGAACGATCTAACGAAAGCAATATTAAACCCGAGGGAAATAAGGGAATTATGTTACTGTAAATGAACTGAATGTGATGTAGGCCTATAATTGTGTGAAATGTATGATGACAATTGGCAAGCAATTTCGCCAAGCAAATACCAAGACATAGGTTGCAGCAGTTAGTCTTTCAACTACAGTTGCTAAATCCGTGATGGGACTGGGATTGAATAGCTTCGGTGACTTTTTATAGTGCAAAATCACTGTAAATCTAAAGGAGATGCAGTCTTTCGACAGACCCTCCAATCATCACGCGGAAGCCCAGCGTCCAGGGCAGCCCACTCCTCCATTCACCCCCAGAAACGCTGAGCGTCCAGGGCGGGACATAATCGCAGCATTTATCCAATGACAATGACCGTATAGTTTCGAAGCCTTAACAAACTGTTTAAAGCAGCCCCATTGAAGTCCATGGAAGCAGAGCTTCAACAGGGAAATGCACTGTTGCGCTACGGGAATGTATGATAAGGAATCAGTCAGTCGACCTGCCAATCAGCTAATGTAGCTGATTCTGAACGAACTCGTCTTCGATATGAACGTGTTCTAACGCATTTAAAATGCTCACACACAAAATGCTAAACGCCTCGCTTCTCTTGCAAAATGAAGCACTGCAATCAAAATATCACTTACACTCTCAAAAGCAAACATTTGTTTCATGTTGCAAACACTTTTACCATTAGATTACATTTTTGGATATATCATATAAGCCCACACACAGTTATTCAAAACCTAAAGCTTTTCTTTCATGAGCTCCTTTGTACATATCTGTACAAGATTGAAATATGCCAATATTTCAGAATGATTGAAATGGCAGAGATAATTTTTTCGCTATAAGCATTTGTGATTGTGAATACAGCATTACACAGTAAGAAATAAATACATCAACCGTGTGTAATAGGACAGAAACCAAAAACCAAAAGAAACCAGCTTTTTGTTTTTGAAAAAAGAAGATTACGTGTTCCAAAGGAATGGTGTGTGTGCGTGCCATCATGAACTGTAACATACAGTAATAAATACTCTTTTCTACAATATTGTCAGAATGTCTTATCTTGCAGTCAGTGTACTGTTGCACAGTATAATACAGTAATCCACCAGAATGGGACCAATCATGCAGTGCACTGCAGTCAATGGATGCATGGGTGCTAAAATATATGTATTTGTATTGTATACCATGTGTTGTGCTATACCCACATATACATCAACTAAAACTTGGCTATTTATAGGCCTATTCTAAAGCCATGATTGGTTGGTGAAGAGTAAAGCAATGAGTGTTTGCAAATGTGAAGAGTTAGTGTGAGGCACTGATAAATTAGTGTGCCATTTTGAGGGTTGTATTTGAAAAAAGAAATCAAGATGGTTCTTGTTAGATTTTTTTGTGTAACGTGGAGAATTGTGTGTTGTGTATTGCAAAAGGTGTTTTATGAAATTGAAAACTGAGTCAAAGGCCAAAAATGTGCGTATGGTTTGCAGATTTGAGGTGTGGTTCTGGTGTTTGAGTGTCAGGTTTCAGAAATTGTGTGAAAAGTTAGGAATTTGGGTGTAAACATTTGAAAAACTGTAAGAAATGTCCAGAGGACCTCAATCAAGGATGTTGAACGTGGTTTACTAAGTGATCTCGCTCAAGTTCAATTCAAATCAAATCAAATCAAATTTATTTGTATAGCCCTTTTTACACGCAAGCATGTCACAGAGGGCTTCACATGCGCCCATAGAACTGCCCCTCAACCAACCTAAACCCTCAAGGAAGACAAGGAAAAACTCCCAGAAAAACTCCCACCGGGAGAAAAAATGGAAGAAACCTTGGGAGGAGCAATTCAGAGAGGGATCCCCTCCTCCAGAGACGGTTGGTAAGAGAGAGGAGCAGAACACAAGCTAAACATAGTCATACAGTGTCAATGGGTTTTGAAACACCAAAATCCATTGTTCGGCTTTATAGACGTTGGATGGGACCGGGAAACTCGCTGTTGGCCGTCATGGAGACTGGATTCCGGGTGACGACCTGGTTCAGCGTAGGCAGACCGACGACCAAGCAGGTCCTGACAGCTCAAACCCCCCACACCACAGGGAATGTGTGGGGGGGGGACAGAGAGGAGAGCAGTAGTGATGGGAAGTTCGGTTCTTTTTACTGATTCGGTTCTTTGAATCTCGTTCAGTAAAATGAACGAATCTTTTTTCGAGTCATTTGTTCATTTCGGGGGGGGGGGGGGGGGGGGGGGGTTGGGGGCTATACGTCCACTGCACTGTAGGTTAGTGCATGACATGTGCACCAGCAAATACTATTTCAAAATAAATTCCTGCATTAAAATAATGTATCATGAGTTTGTATGATTTGTTCATGTATTATCACACTAGCATTTAATTATCACGTCAAACAATTACACTGCACTAAACTGTAAGTGTAAATGTAAAGTGAAAATAACCAGTCAGTATGATGACTTGAGCGAATATCATTCATTCACGTCTTACTAAAACAGCGGCCACGCGAAAGGGAATAAGGAAACTGTTTCCTCTACTAAAAAATACAATGCGGGTCACGTGAAAAAAGGATCCAAAGACTCGTAGAAAGACCGAGTCGGGGAAGGAACTAATCATTCGTTTCCTCTAGCTACAGAGCCTATGCAGGTCACGTGAAAAATGACCCAAAGACTCGTAGAAAGACCTAGTCGGGAAATGAACGAATCACTCGTTGAGAGGACTCGTTACTCCCGAGTCCTTATAAGGATTCGTTCAAAATGAACGAATCGTTCACGAACGACACATCACTAGAGAGCAGGGATTAGAGAATGCCAGGAGCAGCTAACAATTACAGTCATAATAGAATGAGATCCCCACCGGTCAAGTGTGGACTAGTGTAGCAATTTAACAGAGCAAAAAGGGTATTTGATGCAGCCCCACACACCAAAACAACGACAGCCCCCCTCAGTTGGAACATGAAATCTGTTCCAGGGGAAAGAACTCTAAAGTAGGTTATACTTATACGAATAAGGATGAAAACAACCAGTCCCCCGTTGTCTCCAACTAGTAATAAAAACTATAACAGTAACAATATACAGCAACGGAACTATAATAATAATAATACTAACAATATACAGTAACAGGTTTACTTTATTTGTAACATCTAGCTGGGCAATGTGAACATAAGCTATAATTAAAAGTTACATGTGATACACACATAGGCAAGCACACACCCCAGGTTTACATAGAAAGTACACACATACTTCCCTTTAACAATCATAGAATTGACTAAACAAGAACGTTTTTAATCTAGTTTTAAATGTCGAGACAGTATCAGCTTCCTTAATTGAGATGGGTAATTTGTTCCAAAGAAGAGGTGCTCTATATGAGAACGCCCTACCTCCAGCAGTTTTTTTCTTAACTTTGGGTATTACCAGATAGCCGGCATTTTGAGATCTTAGAGTCCTTGCGGGGCAATAGGGTGCAAGGAGACCGGAGAGGTACAGTGGTGCCAATCCATGCAGAGATTTGTAAGTTAGTAGTAGGACTTTGAAATCAGCTCTGGCTTGGATAGGGAGCCAGTGTAAAGAGATAAGAGTCGATGTTATATGATCAAACTTTCTAGTTTTAGTCAATAGTCTAGCAGCAGCATTTTGCACCCGCTGTAAGTATTTTAGGTAGGTAATTGGGAGGCCAGAGAACAACACATTGCAGTAGTCCAATCGGGACGTAACAAAAGCATGTATTAGTTTTTCAGCATCATCCTTTGAGAGGAATTTTCGTATTTTGGCAATATTACGTAGATGGAAAAATGCTGTTCTGGTGATTTGCTTAATATGGTACTCAAACGAAAGGTCTGGGTCCATTGTGACTCCCAGATTTTTTACCAGCTGGCTTTGAGATACTTTGACGCCGTGTAAGTCTAAGGTTAGATGGGATAAATTATTTCGGTGTTTTTTCGGGCAAAAAATTTGAACCTCGGTTTTATCCGAATTAAGAAGAAGGAAATTTGCAGTCATCCAAGTTTTCAACCCGGAAACACAGGTTTCCATAGCATGTGGAAATTCTCCCGGCTTTATAGACATGTATAGCTGAGTATCATCTGCATAGCAGTGAAAATCTACCCCAAAACTTCTAATTATGTTTCCTAAAGGCAACATATAGAGTGAAAATAACAGAGGGCCTAAAACTGAACCCTGTGGTACTCCGTATTTTACAATGGAGCTCCTGGATGAGCAACCATCATAGTGGACATATTGTGATCTATCAGATAGATACGATCTGAACCACTGAAGTGAAGTACCAGAAATCCCAACATAGTTCTCCATAAGTTCCAGGAGAATCTCATGATCTACAGTGTCAAAAGCTGCACTTAGGTCTAGAAGAACAAGGACAGAGCTAAAGCCCGCGTCAGAGGCTAATAATAGATCATTGACTACCTTGGCTAATGCAGTTTCAGTGCTGTGGTGAAGACGAAATCCAGACTGGAGAGGTTCATAGAGCTGATTTGAGGAGAGGTGCTCAGTGAGCTGTTTTGCCACAGCTTTTTCCAAAATTTTGGAGAGAGATGGCAAATTTGAAATGGGCCTGTAATTGCTAAGACAACCTGGATCCAGGTTTGGTTTTTTAAGAAGGGGCTTGATAATAGCTTGTTTGAAATCGTCAGGGACTTGTCCAGTTACAATAGATTAATTAATAATACTAAGCATGGGCGGTCCAATAATATGGAGAAGTTCCCTACAAAGTTTGGCAGGGAGGGGATCGAGAAGGCAGCTTGTGGGTTTCGAGGAATCTATCAGCTTGATGAATGCTTCCATAGAAATAGGGTTAAAGTGAGTGAGAGTCTCAACATGCAGAATGCTGGGTACAGAGGGAAAATCAGTGTTGATGGCCACTCCTCCAGGACTAGTCTGTAGTTTGTCCCTTATTGCATAGATTTTTTGGTCAAAGAAATCTAAGAAATCATTGGGAGAGAGATCTGAACTAACACAGAGTGTACTTTTCTTAGTGAGTTTTGCAACAGTATCAAATAGGAACTTAGTGTTGTGTTTGTTCTTACTAATCAACTTAGAGAAATATTCTGATCTGGACCTGATGAGGACTTGCTTGTACTCTATTTGGCTGTCCTTCCAGGCCAGGCGGAAAACCTCCAATTTAGTGGTACGCCACTTATGCTCTAATTTTCTAGTGGACCTCTTGAGAGTGCGGGTTTCCTCTGAATACCATGGAGCCAGTTTCTTGTCTATTCTTTTCCTTGGTTTGAGTGGAGCAACAGAATCTAGGGATTGCTGAAGAACCAAATTCAGATCCCTTGTTTTAGCATTTAATGATTTATTCGGGACATCAAGTGCTTCTAGTGCAGCGGGTAGAATACTAGCCAGTTCCAGAGCTGTATTTGGGGTTAAGCAGCGGCTAATAGAAATATTCTGGGTGCCTCCAAGGCTCTGGCAGTATGTAATACAGTAATGTATGCGAGTGAAGATGGGTAGGTTTAGAAACCACCTGAGTGAGACCTGTGGAATCCATAAGAGCAGTAAAGGCCTTACTTAGAGGATCTTTTGGGTCATCTACATGAATGTTAAAATCACCCATAATTAAGATATTGTCAGTGTATGTCACAAGATCAGCACTAAAATCAGCAAATTCCTCAAGGAAGAGGGAGTATGGGCCAGGGGGCCGGTATAGAGTAACTATACAAAACGAAGGAGGGGGGGCAACAGTAGTAGAATTAGTCCTTTTTGAAGTAGTTGGTGGTTTCATACAAATTATCTCAAATGATTTAAAGGTATTTACAGATTTTAGGCTGCGGTTGAAGCTAGCTTTATATAACATAGCAACACCACCACCTTTCTTTGAAACACGAGGGATTCATTAAACACCACTACCTCCTCCCTCCAATGTTCTGAGGTTGCCACAGCGCTGAAATTATTTTTGACAGTGCCTGTCACATTTGGTTACACCAATAGTTTTTTTTTCCAAACTCAGACTCATTAAATATTATCTGAGGAGCACCATGTCACAATATAGACTTTCTGGGTTATCCATGCAAGCCCTCGTGCAGGCATTATTCTTACTTTTGTTCTTCATGTGGCTCTATATTGTTCTTTTTTCACACAAGATCAGCCCAAAGAGATCCTCTTTCCCATATGGTCATGCGATTGAAAGAACCTCAACACCTGTGTGTTTCCTAGTTGGGAATCAGCTGTGTTTACAGTATTTGCATACTGTAACTTCAACCAGCTGTTTCTCAGTAGCAATGGAATAAAATACAAGGGATATATTTGTGTTTGAACAGCTGTTCACTTACAGTAACTTAGGTTTTGAACATGATGTTATCTGTTCTGACATACAGTGTGAAAGCATTGGTAAATTGGGCACTAAAAATCGATTGTTTTGGTCTTCGTTGAGCTTGTGTGTAAAAAAAGTTCAAGCATTTTACATTTGTGTTTATTGTATGCATTTTGTGTCTAAGCAACAAGAAATGTGTTAAATGTATAGCCTACACAGACGGATGTTGTGCTTACTATGTCAAGGGTACTTTTAACAATTTTCCTAAACTCTTGACACAGCAACTTCTCATAGCGATTGTTAAATACTGTAAATGGGTTCACAATAATTTTTGCGTTTACCACAGCTTTAATTTCCTTCAACTAATTTAATGTTTGAAAGTAAAGAGCTCAGAAGCTGGTTGGAACCTTGGAGCATTCAGCTCGGAGAAGTACTTGGCAACGAGCAAATGAAGCAAGTCGAGTCCTGTGAGTATATCTGCCCCACTTAGCCATAGCTGACGTTGCAGATGATGAGGTGCCACGATGTCTGTATTCAAACTGAAAGTCACTCTGTAGCTCCCTGCACTGGTGGCTTCTTAGTTGTGGGCTGTTTCGATCAAATCTATGGTGGAAACTAGTGGTCAATATGTTATTGCATGGCTTTCGGAAACAGTAAATTCCTCCCTCCTATCAAACTATCAAAAGCCTGGCAGGTGGCTTAAGGCATGGAGTCTCCCACACCTACTGGTTGAAATGCTGCAGGTGTAATTGCCCGGATGAGTTGTTCTCCTTCAGGAAAATTAAATAGGCCTATAAGTTGTGACAAGAGTTCTGTGGCTGGGAGTCGTGATTGTCACAACTTTTATCTATTTAAAATTAAATAGGCCTCTCACACACCTGCACCCTGTTCACCTAATCATTCTCCTCCCCCGCTCCATTATTCAGGTATATTCTAACCAGTCACTCCCTTCATTCCTTGCAAAGTCTTTTTAGTATTGTCTTGCAATTTTTTGTTTTGTTTTGCGAGTTTCTGATCTTGAAATCTGGTACACTGCCGTTGTTTCGTCCACACCCTTGCTCTCCCCTTGTTCTACCTGGGTGCTGTGATCCGGACCACTGCCTGTCCCCTGGAAACCCAGCTTGCCCTGGCCTTTGTCCACCAGTCTGCCCCGCGCTTGTGTCCTGACTACCCTTTTGGATTGCCTACATTGCTCTGTTTCCCCGTGCATCACCCCTGCTTGTCTGACTGCGCCTAATAATGCCCACTCTTGGATCGGATACCCTCTGTCCTGAGAATGTCCATTACAAAAGTGTACAGCTTTCTATGACAAGCTCATTGAAGACAAGTAGAATCATGCAAAAAGTACAACAGGCCACCACCAACTCCACACCCCCAAAATCAAATTAGCAGAAGTGAGTAGGCCTAAGTCTGAAGCCTAGTAATCGTTGCTGTGTAGGCTAACTTTCTTTTTATAGTTCTCTCTCTATGGTTTAGCCCAGTAAAGAATACTAGGACTTTATTTCCATTGCTTTGCTAGGCATCATCAAATGAGGACTGACTAGCTGGACAACATTTCAAATTGCAATTAAAAAACGTTTTAGAGGCATACTGTCACTTAGAAAGCTAATTTCCCCATGGCCATCACAGTCATCAAGCCAGATGAGCAGTGCTGATGGACAAGCTGGCGCAATATTGATTCAGCTTCTTTCAAAAGGTTATCTTTATGAATGAAATGCTGGCTAGCTAGCTAACTAACAGCAAGACAATTTAAAGGGGTCATTGACTGATTTCATAGGATATTTCACACTGTTCCTTAAGGTCTCCGAATAGGGAATGTAACATTGGTTGGGCTAAAAATGGCCTGGGTGCTGTTCTATGCGCCCTAATGCAACCCTATGAAATAGACCTGGAATAAAACGAGAAGTTTTCTCCCTTTTATGGTATGCTAATGAATATATAGATGAGCTGCGCGCTGATTGGTTGGTTTACAACGAGCGAAGCTGCAACAAAATCGTGCAGCTTGCGGTTGTGATGAGCATACTGTCGATAGCGCCTCTTTTCAGCAACAGCGGCTTAGCAAATCCTGCTTTAAACTGTCTTTGGTGAAGTGGTTCCAGCAAATGAATAATTGAGTGTCGAACTTCACAGAGATCTTCTCATAGACAAACATCAGCGATTGCCCGTCAAGTGTTTGGTTCCTTTGAAAGACTATGAAAAGTCTCTGCTGTAAAATGTACCCGTTCATTCAACTTTCATTCAAAGTTCATTCAACTTTCGACCTATAATCCATGTTGAACTTGCAAAAACTAAAATCAAATCTGAGATTTCTCAACGACAATCAGGCGAAAGAGACAAATGTATCCGTCTCCAAAGACTCCTATTCATTTTGTACTCATTGCCTGATGCCAGCGCTCGCCCCCAGTGGAACTCTGGTGGAACTGGAACCCAATTCGGTACAATGGGGCTAGGGAGTGGATAGGCTCTCCGTAGATGGGATCTAGTTATACCATGGTCTGGGTGAATGCTCGATTCTGAATGGCTGCAGGGGTGTCCGTCACGAAAGAGCGCTTGGGTTGAATTTGTTTTCAACAAACAACATATTACGCTGCTCTGATTGGTTGTAGGTCTATCCAATTGAGCAAAGAGGCATTTGTTTTACGAGCTCGGTTGAAACACGCCCCGTAGTCACAGCCCAACGGAGAGTTTTCAGACTCATATTGTGACTAGAATTATGAGTATGACAACGTCAGGCTAGTTGTTGCCCATAACACGTTAGCATTCTGCTAATGAATGCTGATTGTATGACATCATTGACATTTTAAAAGGCTTTTTAGGACAAAAAAGCACCCAGCAGTGTGTATTTTCTTTGCCTCCCCTTTCGAATGCAACATTCAAATTACTAGACAAAAATCATATCCTGAGAAATGTGGATTTTGAGGGGTATAGCTCCATAGACCTCCATTCATTCTGCACTCACTGGTGAGCACCCTCATATGGAACCAGAGTGGAACTGCAACCAGTTCAGAACCCGGAAGTTTCCCGAGACTGACAGTCCTCCTCACATTAGACATTCTCTGGTATAATAGTGTGCTTACGAGCGAGTGCAGAATGAATGGAGATTTATGGAGCTATACCCCTCAAAATACACTTTTCTCAGGATTTGGACACACCTAAGCAAGGAACCAGTAATACAGCTCCAGTATGGACCAGACATGCCAGGAAACACCCACGGCCTCAGCCATCATGTGTGTGTATTGTAGGTGTGGATCTCGCATCTGCTTAATGACCTGTAACTGTCTAGCTGTGTATCTCCTCACCTGCCAACCGAGAGGAAGAAGCTGGAGAACGAGTTAGATTAGCGTCAGTCAGTTTCCTCAAAACAAACTGCACGAGTGATTACAGTTTTCTTCAATCGCTAAGAAGCGCTTACCCATACTTCGGATACTTTTCTAAACTCTTAACACAGACTGACACCTACAAAACACAATTGGCCAAATGGATAATTTTCTTCTCAAAAACAAATTTTGTTAAATATATACTAACTCTCCATTTTAAGATAGAACACATGTTTCTCTGCACACACTGACTTTACCAAAACACTGGAAATCTGACTCAAAATTAAATTATTCCATCAAAGAATAACACTTGTTTTCACTTCACAAGCTACATGCAGTCAATCAAAGTACACCAGGTTTCAAAATACTGGCTATGGTTGACATCATAAAAACTGCATAGACTTATGTTTCAGGTATTTGCATGCAAAACATGCAATCCACCTTTTACGCTAAATTTCTTGGTTGGGAACTGTATGTCCACACATACAATAATGTTCACATTCAAACACATTTCAGTAAAAAGCAAATCATTTTTTTTTTTTTTTTACTGTTTACTACGTAAAGGAAGTACAGTAGAAACACAGTATACAGTAATAGAACAGAAAAAGTTTTACAGTAATGCTTACAGTGAACAAAATATTGGTTTGTTGAAAGATGCGTATAATGGAGGCAACTGTTGACCACCTCAACTTGGGTTGCACTCTTTCACCAGCCTCTATTAGTGAAAGACCGTGGTTGATTACATGGTCAATGATGGTGGTACGAAGTTCATCACTGACTACTGTTCTTGCAGCCCTTGGAATGCCACCACCACACATTCTTACACCTCTACCTTGCCCTCTCCTTGGGCCTGCTATGATCCCTAGTCCTGCTCCTCTCACTGCACCTGCACCTCCTTCTGCATCTCTCACTGGTCCTGCTCGAATCTCCCTGGGCCCCTTGCTCTTCCTCGTCCAAACATTACAGTGTTTGTATTCGTCTGTTTCTGTTTCCAAAAAACATCACTCCTCAAAGTCCTTCTTTTATAGTAATTGAAGGAAATAACCCCTGCCACTGAGTCTAAGCTGGACTGGAATCAGCCATGGTTGGCCCACTTTACCCAACATGAATCAGCTGTGTGTCCATTTTTCAATTGTCTTTTCTTTTTTTTTGTTGAGATATGTTGTTTTTGAACTAATATCATTGCAGAAGCAGATGTTTTTATACTGTATCTAATGTTTGGATAATAGTTTTTGCTATTGTGGGATGTTGTGTGTAAACATTCGTAAATACTACACAAACAATCCATCATTTTGTTGGGAGGTATAGCTTGTCTGTTAAGAAAATGTAAGCGTTGTGGAAATGTGTTCACTGACTGCATATTGTGTGAAAAAGACATGAAATATGTGAATTGTATGGCCAAAAAAAGACTGATGCTGTGCTAATTGTGTTTAGAGTCCTGAAAATGTGACAACTGTTTGGACAAATGCTTGTTAGCGACTGAAAAAAACTGTAGGCCTAATGTTTTTACCGAGTTATGTGAAACTCTTGCACACGCACACACACACACTGACACACGCAAACAAATACATACATAACACTCCCATGTTTATTCAGGCAACAGCGTGTGGTACAAACAGATATCAACACAGTTGAATGCAGAAAGGAACTGTGCAAAAAAGACAAGACAAATGCAGAGAAACGGCAGGTAACACGTATGCTGGTGGGAAGCCACAGGTGGCAGGGTCAGCAAGTCTGTGGTTGTTTCACTGCTTCATTGGAGAAACACCGGCACTTTACAGTTTTTCACAATAACACTAAACCCCATTTTCTGAATCAAATGTTCAGTGGCCTACACCCATTTGGCGAATCAGACACTCTTTTGGCAAAACTCTAAACGCATTCTCATTCACTAATAACATTTTGCACTTTGATGCACTTCTGCTGCAAAATGGTACAGGCGGCAAACAGTAAACACAACTAAAACACAGTTGTCCGGCACACCAGAGGGTTTTTCCCACGTCTTTATTGCTAAATGCAGTTACGGTGTCTACATAAACCCATTTTTCCTTACATGTAACTACATGCCCTGGATGCTGTGTTCTCAATTTTTTTATGTTGTGTATAATGATTGCTCCATAGTGTTTATATGTTGATTTGCTGTGTTTATGATCTGAAAGCATTGTTTGATTTTGAGCACAGGTTAAAAGGTTTAGGGGCGAGGGTTTGATTTTGCCAGAAGAGTCAGTTTTGGAAATTTAGTTTGAAGATGTTTTGTGTTTACGGTTTTGAGAAAATGGGTGACAGTTGCAAGAAATGTGTTTTATTAATCGTGAAAAACTGTAACTTTATATCTTGACAAAACACAGAGAGAACTCTACATGTCAAACCATCTATTCAACAGATATGTGAGGTGGATCAAACCATATCTGCTTGGCTAACAGAGACAGAGATGCTGTAGCAAACACATACTAAAGACCAGGCACAACTGTAGTTTAGGAAGCTATTCTGCCTCTACTACTGAGTTTGTTGAGGTATTGTACATGACATGTTAGGTAGCCTCCTCTGGTGGCCTAAAGGAGGAATGACACTAGTGACCCATTGTTCAGGAAAATGTCACTCCCACACGAAAGATCACCTTACCTTTTCTGTATCAGCTATGTCTTCCTCTCATTCTTTTTTCACACATCTGTCTCTTTCTGTCATGCCTTGTTTCTCTCTGTTCATCTTCAGAAGGCACTGGCG
Organism: Hypomesus transpacificus; assembly: GCF_021917145.1. Lineage (NCBI taxonomy): Eukaryota > Metazoa > Chordata > Actinopteri > Osmeriformes > Osmeridae > Hypomesus > Hypomesus transpacificus. The sequence continues at coordinate 14,993,534 of NC_061062.1, forward strand.
TCATCTTATTTTATACAGACAGGCAGCATTTGAACAGCAACTGTCTCTCGCAATCCTCTGTTAACCGGAGAGTGGAACACCTGTGAAAGACCATTCCTCTTCCTCCCTGTGATTCTATGAACTGTCCTCAGACCTGTGATTGACTAATGCGTCATATCAGCCATGTTAGTAAGATAGTTAGTTAAAGCTACACAGTGGGAGCTTACTAATCACAGCCGGTACAGATAATACAATATTATCTTTCAGGAAAAAACTGGTGCCCCAGTTAAAAGTTAGCTTCAAGCAAACAAATTGGCACATTGAAGACACATGAATATTTACGTTTAAAATTCTTGTTTAAAAAATGAATGTAATTTCAGAAGATCTTAACAGCAAATACAGCCTCTACAGGAAGTATGTAGGCGATTGTGTGTGTCGTTAAGTGCTGTGCATGTAGTGCGAGAGGCAACAGACTCTACAACAGAAAGCATACATAACAGGCCTAGTGACCAGAACAGAAGTGACAGACGTGATCACAGTACACACACTGACAGGTCCAGCTCCGGAGATAACCCAAGAATGGCTCTCAGTCCCTTCTCTCCAGCTCCAGTTTATAGGTCCAGAGATCAAGTCAAGTTCAAGTCCTCCTAATGCCAGAAACATTTAAACCATGTCTAGTCCTAGAGTACAAAGGTTATGGTTACTGTACTGGTCATGATCCTGGATGTAGTTTCAGTCCTAGTGCTGGTTCTTGAACCAGGAACTGGTACTAACGTGTTGCTAGTACTGGTTGTGGCCCTGTCCCTGGTTCTATAGCTCTTAAGTCCAGAGCTCCGTGGGGACCATGGCCTCCTTGGTTCCAACCGAGGGCATGAGGTTCTCCTCGGACAGGAAATCCAGAGGGAACTGGACCAGGAAGCCCCGAATCCTGCGCAGCTCCTCCTGGGCCCTGGCCGGATCGGACTGGGCCAGACCGGGCTTGGACTGGTACTGCTCTAGCTCCGCCATGTTACGCACCAGGGAGGTGGGAAGACAGCGGAACACCTGCACACAGCCACAGAACACACAAACGAATGGACAAGCGCGCTTGAACGTAGGCCCCCTCGTAAACAAACACGCATTCACACAAACACACACGTGTACACACCGCTGTGGTGATAAACCCAAACACGCATTTCAAAAAAACTGCATCCCCAGGTGTATGGCAGCACTCAGTTTCATCAGTTGATTTTGGTCATCAGACTAAACATGCTAACGTTTCTGGGCACTGTGTTTTTTGTCAAAGTTAGCGAGTGCTACCATACACCTTTGGATGTTGTGTTTTGTAGAATGTGTTTGTGTCGTCATCATGGTGTCATCTTACGCACCTTCTCATAGATTGTGGCGTTGCGTGCGGCGGTGGTCATCCACACATCCTTGTAGAAACGTTCACTAATGGGGTCTGACACGTCTATACTGGAGTCAGTGTGTCCACCCAGGATATTCCTGCCATGAGATCGCACACACATAAACACACACACATAAACATACTGTACACACACACACACACACTCATATAAACACACACAGATTTAAACAGTTGCGTAGTGCATGTCCAGAGTAGAGCAATTGCTGTGACTTTCCCAAACAATACACACACACACACCTGAAGCACTCAAGGCGCAGCTGCAGTGCATATCGTCCGGCCTGGTACACCTCAGCATCCATAATGGAGGGAACCGTTTCAGAGTCCTCCACAATCACTGCCACCTCACTGTCACGCTTCCCCAGCATGCTCCGGTCATTGATGTTGGCTGAACCTAAAGCACACACACACATACACACACCAACACACGGCACGATATACACACACAAACACACACAGATATGCACATACACTCAAAGGTTTCAAACTTGCCCGTACGTGCTTTCTTCAAAGGAATGTTCTGCAGTTAGGTCTCTTTTATGTTTTTATATCAAGCATCTCTCCTCACCAATACACACACACACACACACCAGACACGATCTATCTTCCCAGAAGGGATGGATGTTCTTTGATGGTCTAACTCAGACAGATAGATTAGGGCACATGGAACAGATGATAGAAATGAAAAGCATGACTAAAGGTCACGTCTCTTCCATCTGTCATGTCTGACAGTCACACGGAGGCACTGCCTCCTTCAGGAAATGATCTGGAACTGCAGTACAACCGTTCACCAGTAGGAGGAGCGATGGAGCTGTGTTTGAGCAGCCAGTCTTACAATTCCGGGTCAGAATAGGACAACACACATAATCACACAGGCACAAATACACATGCACTGTATCCCCACCCTATGCACCTACACCTACACCTACACACACCACCCCACCCTGCGCATGCGTACCGATGATGACGGTGTTGTCGTCGGCGATGAGCAACTTGCTGTGGATGTAGATGAGCTCAGTGATGAGGCTTCCCTCCAGCTCTGCATGGGTCCTCATACCGGCAAAGGAGATGTAGTTCATCCACTGGTCGTCCACTGGAAGGGGGTCAGAGTCCGAATCAGAGGGTGTGTGTATTGTACGTGTGTGGTTATTTGTGCATTGTGTTTTGTGTGTGTGTGTGTGTATGTTTCACTTACTCTCCTTCTTCAGCTGGGAGATGATGGAGAATTCCCCTCTGATCATGGTTCTGTAGAGAGCAGAATTTGTAGGATGTTACGGTCTGTTCTTTTGTCTGGCCAGGTCTGACAAGGGCTCATTGGGTTTTGTCTGGTCTGAACACGTCAGGTCTAGCCTGGACTGGTCCAGTCTGGTTTGATGCGGTCTGGTCAGGTATAATGTCTCTGTACCTGTAGTTGAAATGCATGACGGCCTGAATGGCATTCCCCCCTCCGGTAGTGATGTCACCCTCGAAGCCAGGCAGCAGGGGGGTCACCACGTACACACGGAACTTTTTCCCCTCCCTAAACACACACACACACACACATAGGCACACACACACACACACATAGTTATAGTCTGCACGAACACACACACTGATCCCTTCATCATCCCTGTCTTGGGACAGACGTACTTGTGTGCTCGGATGATCCTCTCGATGATGGCGTCTCCGATTCGGTTGTACACCATCTTGTTGTCTGCACAGCTAATGAAGAACTGGTTCTGAGGCACAGAGATGGGGTGGACTTCCAGTCAGGTATGTCTAAGCTTTATGTCAGCCTATGTTGCATTCTGATACACATATGTCAAGTCTATTGGATGTTATGTCATGCATGTGTAGGTGTCATGTAGATGTACAGTACCAGTCAAAAGTTTGAACTGAAGTAACTGTATACAGTTCTTAGCCTCTGCATTGTGTACTGTACATCTATTTAATACTATATCATATATGTGTACCTCTTTGTAGTGCTATGTCATGTATTATGTGCCTCTACGTAGATTTAGTGTCATGTCTGTAGCGCTGTGCAATGAAATGTCACGTAGATGCGCCTCCATGTAGTTTGATGTCATGCACATGTAGTTCTATGTCATGTACAGTGTTGGGGTAGTTACTCAGAACAAGTTACTAGTTACTTCTAAAAATTGTAACTAGATTACTTGACTAGTTACTGCATTTGAAAAGTAACTTCACTACTAGTTACTTTACTTGAAATTTGCAAATGTCCACATTTACCGCAAAGATACATGGACAAACATCATCGCCCTTTCATCACTTTATTTTTCAATTTTCAATAAAGGGCATCTCTTAGCCTTTCCACATAGTGTATTGTAATTGTAAACATGTAAAACAAAATGGCACATAAAACCCATTCACTTGAACGAACATTAACCCTGTCCACACAGTCAGACCAAAGAAATATGCCTCACTTTAAAATCTCATTGGGTTGACAGCAGTTGAAAGGCACGTCTCGCCTGGACAAAGAATGTATTTTACTGTAAAATGTTTGTCCTTTCGAGCAACAAAGTTTAAATAATGAGAATATCGCCACTGGCTGAACCCTCCTGTCTCCGTCTCATCCAATTTCCCGCTTCCCTCCTTCTACGTCAACCTAGTATCAATGATGTGATACTGGGTTGTCAATAGGTTTCTTCGACTTCATGCAGCGCCGGCGTTGCCTGCAGCCGCCTGCAGCCCGGCTGACTTGAAGCAGCCAATGGCATTCTCAGCTTCAAGGCAGCCGACTGCAGCAAATCGAAAGCACCTAGTGTCTACGCACCAGCAGCTACGTCACTCACATCACTCAAATCGATCTCTGTGTCAACGGTGCCCAGACAAGCAAGCACACAGGCAAGCATGCAATCGCCACTAAAAGAGAACTTTTCGGACTGGCAAAAATGGCTTGGGTAACGCAGGAAAGCGCGTTCCGGAGGTCTAGTAAAGTAGCGTAGTTACCAATATTTTGAGTGTAATGCATTACTTTACCTCGTTACCTATAATAGTAATATCGTTACTGTAATCCATTACTATGTCACTCGTTACCCCCATCACTGGTCATGTATGTGTACCTCTATGTAGATGTAGTGCTTGCTCCTGGCGATGGTCTGGATGTAGGAGTTGTGGATGGAGTCTTCATGGTGCTTTATACCTGCTGACCAGTCTGCTGCCGACCTCAGGACCTGAGAGGAGAAAGTACAATCGGGAAGAGTGTGTGTGTGTATGTGTGTCCTATACATTTGCAACTTTGTGTACCTATCAGTACCGTATTATTTGTAAATGTATGTGTGTATGCAGGGCCGCCCATAGAAATTGCTGGGCCCCTGAAAGGGTCCAGTGAATGCCCCCCCCCCTCCCCCCCCCCCCCCCCCCCCTAATAGGTCTTTACTTATTAACGCATTCGCACTTGTGCTCTCTCTCTCCTACATAAAACATATGTAAACTTAGAGAGAATTACTCAGTGATGGCAGCTACATTATAACAAAACAAATACATCTTTATACATAAAACTTTCACATAAAGTTTAAAAAATATAACTGAGAGGCCTTAACAACTTGTGTGGTGCCGGGCCAGACACACACACACACACACAACAATTTGACACACTGAGATCTGCTACACTCACACCACATTTTCTAGTGTAAAATGCAATTGACCTGCTTTCATCTCTGCCTATCATACAGCCATCTTCCTTGTCTTTCTGGATGCAAAGTATTTTATAATGTATTTGAAGTCAATTTGTTTAGCCATTTCACACTCAATGGAAAGTATTGGGATTGAGCCTCTCCTGGCTCATTGTGGAGCGCAAGTCATTTTTATGATTTTGAGTTTACTGAAGGACCTTTCTCCTCCTGCCAAGTTACAGGGAAAGTGCAGAATGTCCTTAGAGCAAGGCAGAACATGCGCTTAGGGTTATAAATATTTATTACTTTTATTTGGGGGTCGAATGCCCTTGCTAGCTCTTTCCTTTTTTTAATCTTTTCTTTTCTGATATCCCGATTTCTGAACAGGTCCTGGCATAGCAACGAAATGTAGCCTACTCTGACATTATTAGCTTAACCTTAGATCAATAAATGACATCACTAAACAAAAAACGACTCATACCATTTTTAGGAGAGAGAGAGGGGGGGGGGGGGTTCATTATGAAACAGGCTACATTTTACTAAAGCAACAATACAATGTTTATGTTTTCTTTTATAAGTAATGGTGAGTATTTCAGTCCAAAATAAATTTGTTATTATTTCTTAAAATATTTAAGACGAACATGATTATTGCTGCTGGCATCGCGTCGGGCTCCACCACGGCTGAGCCCCAGAAAGCTTTCCCCCTTATGGGCAGCCCTGTGTGTATGTATTTATGGACTCACCTGCACTTTGGTATTGACACAGTCAGGGACCTGGTAGTGTAGCTGGTTTGCACTGGAGTGAGACTTGGGGAGCAGGAAGGGATAGTAAAGAGACCGGTACTTGGGCTTCATTATCTGGAAGAGTAAGGGGGGGAAGGAAGGAAGGAAGGGGGGGAGTGGAGAGCGAGAAAGGGAGAGAGAAAGCGGAAGAGGAACATCAAATGTGAAATTATAAGAGAGAAATGGGCAGTTCCCATTTTTCCCACAGATGAAGGTGTATTCATGACCTTATGTGTGCGTGTTGTTGTGTGTGTTACTTTGGTAAAGTTCCAGCGCTGGATGAAGTGTCGGGCCACGTCTCTGGCTGCTTTCCCATGAACCACTGAGGCAATATCATGCCAGGGCATTCTGGGAGTTGTGTACCTATCTATGAAGTCTGGAGGAAAAAGGGAGAGGAGGGGAAAAAGTGAGGGAGCATCCCTAAAACTTTTAGCAGGAAGTGATGCTTTTATTTCCCTCTGGTAATGTCTGGGGAAAAAACTTAAATGGAAACCATTTACCACAGCCAATAACCCACAGCCCCTGTGTGTATGTGTGTCTCCATCTCTCCCCCTTCTCATTATCTCAACCACCCTGCTTCTCTCTCTCCAATTAATGACCACATCGACCAATGGAACCAGTCCTTACCATCAAAGGGTTTTTCCAGCTGAATCCAGTCCTTGTAGATAAGGTTGGAGTAGTCTTTGCCGTGCCAGAAACGAGTGTTGCCCAGGAGTTCTCCCACCCCAGTCTGCAAGCTGATGCTCTTCACAGAACCACTACCTACAGTACAGAATATATATAAGGACTTAAACTGTCCACCTACAGTACAGAAGATATATAAGGACTTAGACTATCCACCTACAGTACAGAATATATACAAGGACTTAGACTCTCTACCTACAGTACAGAAGATATAAGGACTTAGACTATCTACCTACAGTACAGAATATATATAAGGACATAGACTCTCTACCTACAGTACAGAAGATATGAGGACTTAGACATGCGTAGTGTTGTTGTAGAGTTGTGTGTCGTCGTTGTAGTGTTGTGGTGTCATAGTATGGTGTAGTGTGGTAGGGTAGTAGTGTGTTGTTGTAGTGGTGCTACAACACTATGACAACACATTCTTTCGAGCCTGGCGCCGAACTGGACCTCAAACTGCAATGGATAATAGTGTTGTGGTGTACTGGTGTGTTGTAGTGCCATGGTGTGTGATGTGTTATCATAGTGTAGGGGTGTGTTGTTGTAGTGTAGTGGTGTGTCGTTGTAGTGTAGTGGTGTGTTGTTGTAGTGTAGTGGTGTGTTGTTGTAGTGTAGTGGTTTGTTGTTGTAGTGTAGTGGTGTGTTGTTGTAGTGTAGTGGTTTGTTGTTGTAGTGTAGTGGTGTGTTGTTGTAGTGTAGTGGTGTGTTGTTGTAGTGTAGTGGTTTGTTGTTGTAGTGTAGTGGTGTGTTGTCTCATTGGAGCTGACCTGTACTGTCGATGCTGCTGATACTATCAGAGTGATGGAAGGTGCGTTTGTGCAGGTGCCTGTACAGGCTGAAACGAGACTTCCTGGTTCGACCAATCCCCTTCAGCTTTGGCAGCTCCACTTTCTCCATTGATGGCTCCCCACCTCTCCCGTTGCTATGGGTAACACAGTCATTCGAGGACACCCCCCTACTGGCTGGAGTGTTTGCGTTGGCAGCCTGGGTAGGAGGCACAGAATACAGGTTACGGGTGTTGTGTGTATGTGGGTGTTGTGAACCCACGGGTGTGTGTTGTGTGTATACGTGCGTGTGTGTGTATCTGACCTGCTCCATAGCGACGGAGCGTGTCACGCTCCCCACGTCTGTCAGGCGGTGTTCTCTGTCATCCCAGCGACCATACGCCAGGTCAATCCCGCCCACGAAGGCCACTGATTGGTCGATGACAATGATCTTCTCGTGATGCGCCCAAAGGTAGACAGAGGACGAGACGTGGTCTGGGTGGCGCATCACCTGCAGGAGACACACACACACACAGGCACACACACACAGAAACACACACATGCAAAACTAGTAAGCTAGTTGTTCCCATGCATGGGAAGCTGTTGGCTTCCCATGTAGAGTATCTCCAGTGGGGGGGTGTGGAAGTGAGGGACATACCTTGATGTTGGGGTGCAGGTGCATCAGAGTCCTCTTGCTGTATTCACTGTTAATGCCCAGTGCTAGCTCCACCTCCTTGTACAGCATCACAAACACACGCACGCCTTGTTGCTGCGGAGACAAACACCCGCAAGACAGTCTATCAGATGTGTCCAAATCATGTTGGTTTTTAATCCTCCTGTTCAGGTTCTTTGAAGGTTTTTTGATTTCATGTTTTATATAGTGTAGATAATATATATACAGTCAACTCTGGAATTATTGGCACCTGTGGTAAAGATGAGTAGAAAGGGTGGTAAAAAATGCACCTTTTGGTCATTTAACTTGGTCCCACTGAACATTTTACAGAAATTGGGAAGACAAAAAAACGATGCGTCCATTAACTGAAGTACATTTATTCTGAGAAAAAAACAACTCGCACAACCTACTTTTACCAATGAAACGTCCCTGAGTCTTCTTCTGTAACATCTAATAAGTAAGAGAATACAGAACAAGGAATCTGAGAGCATTCCTCCGAGTTGCTCTCTTGTGCCCTCTCCTCTTCAGCTCAACCCACAGGTGGGGTTTAGGTCAGGGGACTGAGATGGCCATGGCAGATGCTAGATGTCTTGTACCAAACTAAGCAGCTGCTTAGGGCCCCTGTGGCTACCAGAGGGCCCACAAGAGCAAATTAAATTACAGTTTAATGTATTATGTAAAAATATATATTCTTTTTAATTTTTTTATCGGCAACGATAAGCGACGCAGAGGGGCCCCCAAATCAATTTTGCTTAAGGCCCCATAATGGCTTGGGCCGGCCTTGGGGATCCTTGTCCTGCTGAAGGATCCAACAACAACCCAGTTGTAGTGTCCTGGAAGCCAGATTTACATTGCATCATTCCTGCTATTTCATGGAGTTCATGATGTCATGATGAAACAAGGTTCCCTGAATGTGGGCATATGATATCACCTACGTATCTTGGAAAATGAAAACCATCATATTCCCTGAGAATGAGTGCAAAATAGACTTAGGTCCTCTTTCAGATGACTTTAAAACAGTTCCAGTATCTTTTAACATTTCAAGGGTTTGGCCCTAAAAGATGAGTTAGATGAGTAGCAATGTTTTAGAACCATTCACTGACTTATGAAGTTATAAAATGTCCCTATGTGTAAGGGAATATTGCCTGTGTCACTCAAATTCATACCCCTATGAAACAGTAAGTGATGAACACTGATCAATTTAAAAGGATAGAAATGGAAAAATGCTTAATTTACATTTTGTTCATAAACAAGAGTGCCAATAATTGTGGGACATGTGTTTTTCATAGCATTTTTTGTTTTGTCAAATACTTTCTTGATTTTCTTTCTCAGAATAAATGTACTACAACTAAAAGAATTCTGCTTCTGCTGAATTTCGGAACACTTTTTAATCACCTTTACCAGGACTGCCAACAATACCGGAGTTGACTGTATATGGATATACACACTTCTGAAACAACTATCTTTTATTTCTTTTTATGATTTTAACTCTTTGATTTCCTTTCAGAAATAAATACTTCCTGAACCAGCTGAACGGAACCTGAAGAGGCTGTAACGGGCAGCAGAGTGTCTGTGATGTACAACACCTCCTGCAGGTTGGGGGTACTCACTGCTTTACGTTTCAGGGTGCAGTCCAACCTCCAGCGGTTGCCCTCGACGACAGGCCTCTTCAGAAAAATCTCAGGACTCAGCCTGGTGTGTAAGACACACATATACACACACAAACATATGCACACACACACGCAGAGTCAGATAAGTAAACATATACACACACACACACAGTCAGATAAACAAACAAACACACAGTCAGATACAGTAATGTAGAAAAACACACTTAACTAGTAATAGGTTACTTTTCCCCTCCTCCCTCCCTACACACACAGGAAGTAAATTGAAGATGACGTGACGGGAAGCTACATATTGTCACACACCAGTGTTGTAGAGAAGTAACCAGTGGCAAGAGTTACATGACATTAGAATTCTGCTGAATCTGCCCCTGGAACAGTTTCAAACTAGCAACCCTGAGCCTGTTACCGTTCCGCCAGCGGGCATCCAGCAGAAACACTAACATGAACCAGATGGATCCCATAAACGCAGCATACCTGTTACACAATCACACACACATTCACAAACATGCACACACCCAATCACACCGACACACACCAAGACGCACAACCACACCCAAGCAAATATCCACACACACGACCAACACACACACACACACTTTTACACACACAAACACACACTGCTCACGAACACATGTAGGGCCATGTGTGAATGGTAGCCTGGCTTATTCACAGCTCTAGCTGAAACAAGCAATGAGTTTCAACACTTTACATCTTTCACTGCCAACTGCAGAGACACCTTGTCTCTTTGCCACAAATGCAAACAACCCCACATACAAAATATCCCCACATACACACACACACATTATCCCCACACACACATATCCCAACACATCCACACACACACACACATATATATACCCACGCACTCACACACAGACTCACCACCAGTCTGTGATGAAAATTTCTTCTTTAGCCTCCTCGAGAGCATCTGCCACGTCCTCCATATAAGTCTTCCCATTCACGTACCTACACACACACACACACACACACAGAGATATACAGACACACAGTTACACGTGCACACACAGGAACACAAACAGAGAGGAGTCATGCAAGCTCCCACGCACCCCCCGTTGTTTACAGTACACAAGCCACCCCTGTCTCCGTGGTTACCACTTGGCTGGGATGTTCTCCTCTTGCTGGGCGAAAGAGCCAAAGCGATGATCGGTGAGGAAGGCCTTCCCATGGCTCCGCACAAAGTCCTCTATGGCCTGGCCCCACCAGCGCGCATGTCTGTAGCTGCTGCACTTCAGCACCAGAGTCCTGCACACACACACCACACACACACACACACACATCACACACACACATCCCAACTGTCCCTCTCTTCAAAAGCAAAGGTCTGACATGCATGTACATACCCCCCCACACACACACACAAACAAGCACACGCTCAAACATTGAGACACAGAAATGCACGCACACACCTAGAGAGACAGTCTATGCGCACGCCATGTTTGGTCTCGGTGTCTTTGGAGTCCATCTTGATTCGGAACTCCTTGTCCACCAGCAGGACGAAGGAGATGGCCCCGGTGTCTGGCTTCATGTACAGCAGGAAGGAATCCTTCACCACCAGCCAGCTACACACACACACACACACACACACACACACATGGAGGCATGGCATTTTTAGGTTTATCTGTGCGTGTGTGTGTGTGTGGGGGGGGGGGGGACTGACCGTTTGGACCAGCGGTAGCAGACTTCATTGTGACCGCAGCAGTTCAAGCCTGGGATGCGGTGTCCTCCAGACCGTTTGTAAATCATCCCCTCCCTGGAACGCACACACACATGCGCACACACACACATGCACAAACACACACACATGCCCACAAACGCCCATACATACGTCACACACAGGCTGTGTGAGAAAGTATGTTCTGTCTAACTTTACATGCAGCACAGACAGTAAAACAATAAAACCACTTCGGTGACAAGCTGACATATTCATCTTGTTTCAGATAAGCAAAACCATCAGTACAGGGCTGGATGGTATTTGGAGATATGGGGGAGATGTTCCTTACAGGCCTTTAGGACCAAGGTCGTGGATGAAGGACATTTGGCTGATGTCTATGAACTCCATCTGAAGCACAGGGAACACAGCTGTCATCATGACCTCACTGAGCTAGAACACAAAATATTAGTACCAGTATTGTGAACCACAATACTCGTACTGTTATAACCTGTACTGTAACCCACAATACTCATACAGGCTGGGTTTCCCAGATTCGTTGAGAAGCTCTTAACGCTAACATCTTCTTAAGAACGTTCTAAGAGCATTCTAGAGCGCTCTTAGAACGTTCTTCAGACGCTCTTAGCATTAAGAGCTTCTTAACGAATCTGGGAAAACCGGCCACTGTTGTTACCTGTGCTGTGAACCACAATAATCATACTGTTATTACCTGTACTGTGAACCACAATACTCATACTGTTGTTACCTGTACTGTGGACTACAGTACTCACAGTGTGATGGTATTTCCTGTACATGGCCATTCTCAGCAACTTGTTTAGGTAGTCCTCCAATTGTCTCTGTAGAGACACACAGTAACAGATGTTGTCCTGTTTTTCTCCTGTCATTCTCTACATCCCTAGTTAATCGCATCCGGTGTAACAGTGGTCTCCTTGTCGTGAGATCGTCACATCAGAAGCAATGGTCAGAACAGAAGGAAGACAGTGTTAGAGCACAAGGTCGTGAAGACATTTCTCTGCCCACAGAGCTCATAGTCACCGCAACACACACACACTCACACTCGCACAAACACACACGCTCTCAGACACGTACCCTCCTGCTGGAGACCTGTTCATCCCGTGCCAGCTCGTCTCCGTTCCCCCGGGGCAGAGAAGGCATCTCCCTCACCTCGCTCTTCCTCACACTCTTCCTCCTCACTGTGTGACTGGGTCAGGATGGAGGGATGGAGGTCACAGAAAGAGTGAGATACAGGGAAAAGACGTCCATGATGAATGTGTTTGCATTGTTGTGTGTGAGTGTCTGCGTTGTGTGTACCTGTATGTATGAGTGTGTGTGAGTGTGTGTGTATGCATTTGTATGTGTGTACCTGCGTGAGGGCAGAGGGTGTGTGTGTGGGTGTACCTGCGGGAGGGCAGAGGGATCCTCATCAATGTCTTGTAGCGGAGAAGCTCTCTGTGCAGCTCTAGGAAGTGCTTCTCCTTCCTCTTCACAACCCAGGAGAACTCTCCATGTCGGAGCTCTATCCGGAACACTGCAGGGAGAGACTGCACACACACATACAAACAGACTTCCTCCAGCTGTGATCAGGAGCTGAGCTTTGTGTGTTTGTGTGTGTGTGGATGTGTGTGCACCTTGTTGACGCTCCTGTTTTGGGAGATGTTAAAGCGGTCCTGGTTAGCGGTGAACCTCTCCACCTCCAGGATCCTGGCTGTGATGGGCAGGGTGGGCAAGTAGATCCGGGCACTGGCCTCCTTAAAGCCCACCGTCTCATACACAGCAGAGAAGGGGATACGAGAGTCCCCTGCACGGTCACCATGGTCACAGAGAGAGAGAGAAAAAAAGAGGGGGAGAGAGGCAAAAATGTGAGAGAACAGAGAGAGGAGGACAGTGAGAGAGAGAGAGAGAGAGAGAAATATGACATCCTATCTATCCAAGGGCAGAATTGAATACACACACACACCTATATGGTGTGCAGCATCAAAGTCAGTCTCCTCCCCCTCTTCCAGGTCCAGTTCTCGGGTGTCCAGGCTCTCAACCACGTCGGCCATCTTGCTTCTGGCTCGTGTGTCTGGCTCGTCAGCTGTGATGTCAGAGGGTTCAAAGGTCACCAGCCTGCTTGTGTGGGATGTGGCTTTTCCTGCCATGCCTAGCACTTAGCTCCTGAAGCAGGGGGAACCTGGGAGAAGGAGGAGAAGGAGGAGCAGGAGTAGGAACGGTGGTAGGAAGAATAGGAGGAGCAGAAGAAAGAGAAAGACCAGGAGGAGGAGGAGTAGGAATAGTGGAAGGAGGAGGATGAGCAGGAGAAGGAAGAGGAGTGGGAACAAAACAAAACGGAAGAGGAAAAGGAGAGAAATAAAGAAAAGAGAAAAAACATCAGTTAAACCTTTAAAGAGTGATCTGGCAGCCTGGATGTGACTGGAAGAGAAGGGCTGTGTTCTCGGGGGAGGTGAGGGAGGTATCCTCCCTGGGGGGGGGAGGGAAGAGATATTCTCTCTGGAGGGGAGGGGTCTCTTCCTGCAGCTGTCCCAGGTTTCACATCCACACCCCAGAATAGATCCTCTCACAGGAAGAGCTGGGTCAGGGGTCAGGGGTGCTGCTAGTTTATTGGTTCACAGGGAGCTACTGATGGACAGGCCTCTGGGATAACATTTGGCGTTGAGCAAGGAATGGTCAAGATGAGTAGGAGCATCTCCACCCACGCACGCACACACACGTGCACATACACACGTACTGCTTCCCTAAGTCACTGTGTCCCTTCCACCAAACGTTGCAACTGCCTGAAAGCGATTGAGGATATGAGAGTTGACCCTTCAAACACACACTCTCTCACACACATACGCAAATGCGTGTACACGCTCAAACACACACACTCACACATGTATACACATGTTCACACACACAGGGCTATTCTAATCGCACCACAGGAAGCTGGTGTCTGTGAGGCTGTCTGCCCAGCATGGGACAGGAATGGAAGGGGTTGTCTCTCTGGGTGACAGGCAGACAGACCAACAGACAGACAGACAGACAGACAGACACAAACGGTATGCAGGCAGACCATAGTAATCCCGGTTCTGCTGAAAAGTTGCACTGTCTATCATCAGACAGTTACACTGACAAAACACCTATAGATATTTTGTATATATACAATATCATATATTACAGTATATATATATTTATATAGTATAATCATTTTATATATACATTTTAATATATAACATTTGTGGATGTGGGATCCGCTGCTGTCCTGAGAAGAGGCCGGGCAAAATTCTCACGCAGGGCACCACGGCAACAACATTCAATTATGTCATCTGACCAGACATCTCAAAAGTACTTTTGATGCAAGTTAGGACACGATGAACTCCTTGACAATCCCATATTACTGCTGACACACACTGACTCACAGTCCATACCGAAAGAGACCTACCTTGTTGGATTGTGTCAAACACATGCCGTTGCTAGTTATTGTGTTAGCATGTGTATGTGTGACATAAGGAAGTCTTCATTGTCAGTAAACATTTTGTGAATCTCTAAGAATGTGTGTGTGTGTGTGTTCTTTGGGGAAAAGAACAGTGTGGTATCTCTCAGCTCTGTGTGTGTTATGAAGCTTCTGGACCGCGCACACACACACACACACACACACACACACACACACAGGGTCAGGCAGAGACGGTGGAGTGTATAGAGTACAGTATTTTCTTTCTCTCTCTTTCACTCGCTTATCTCTCTCAAACATAATGCATGTTGTATCCTTTATATCCAGTCCACCAGGGGAACCTTTCTTGATGAATAAATTCTACATAAACAACCCTTGTATTTTCTATTAGTGATTTTAGTGCCACATCAGTTTCCTGACGCTGATGTTGTCAGAGCAACTGATGTGTGACTCACAGTTTGCCACATTGCTTTTTCATTTCATGTAACTATGCGTCATGCTGGAGTCATGATTTCAGTTCCAATCCGTGGTTGATGAATACATTTCTTTGTAGCACACTTGTGCTAATGTGGATACCGTATGACGAGATGATGACACGTTGAGGAGAGAGGGAGAGAACAAGAGAGGGAGAGACAGAGAGACTGTGTCCAAAGGAGCAGAACATTTGGGTTATCTCTTCCCTCTCCTCTGATGGAACACTGCCCGCTTCCTGCTTCCTGACTGGTCGCCATGGTGACAGTATGTCCGTCATGGAGTAACAATTTAAAAAAATTAAATGCTGCTTGTCTCCCTTCCTGCAATACAGCCAAAACCTTCTGAAAGCTGATCAGTCAATATACATAAAATACACAGGAGGACAGAGGAAGATGAGAAGATGAGGGCGGAGAAGAAGAGGGTTAAAGGGGGACAGAGATAGGAGGAGAGCAGGACGACATGGAGGGAAGGGGAGGGTGGAATAAAGAGTTGCCATGAGGTAGCCTATCATTTCGGAAATAGCCTTACTGTACAACGACAACGGAAAATCCAAAGTGTAATAAAGGAGTGTAATCTGAGGTTGGACCCCGTGTGGACACACACACACGTACACACACAAACACTATTGTGTGTGGCTTCCTCTAGTTGACGTTTCATCTCCAGGGTCGGTGGCCAGCTCAGCTGATCCACCAGACCAGCACATAGAGAACTCCAGTAGTTCAGTTCGGTGCAGCTTGGAAGAGACAAGGAGAGACTAGAAGTGCCTCATTTATTTCTTTCACATTGTTTCTTGTTTTCCCAACCTATATGCATAGGCTATGTTATTAACAAATAAGCAATTAAAACATTTTATGTTTAGTTAAAATATTCCCCATATCAGGGCAACAATGACCCTAGCTGAAGTAGCTAACAACTTATCAGCTTAACAACCCAGCTAAAGTTAACTACATAGTTAACTAGCTGGCAAGCTATCTCCCTAGTGCCAAGCTAACTCCCTGTGGCTAACTATAGTACCTATCTAACTAACTACCTATTGTAGCTAGCTATCTACAAAGCCAACTAATGACCTAGCTAACTACATGTATGTCACATTCCCTCAAGGACAATATGCATATACTCTGCTATGGTGTCCTTGAGATAATATAATATAATAATAAGTTAATATAAGTTTAACAAATGGGGAATTACAATACCATAAAACTCGCACACAGATAAACACACACACACTCCCTCTCAATTCTTACCGAAACACAGTCGCACATTTACACCCACACCACATACACACACATAAACATACGCACACACACAAACTGACACCATAAAGATACCAACACTACTGAACAACATTGATTGCTATAGCGGTGCCAGCCTCCTCGTGGCACAGATGTCACACTGAGGGAGTGAGAAAAGAGAGAGGCAGTGAGAAAAGAGAGAGGGAGTGAGAAAAAGAGGTCTGTGACACCTCTATATCAGCCCACACTAAAGCTGCCATTTATCTAATCATTCACAGGGAGAGAGAGCGTGAGAGAAAGAAGAGAGAAAACGAGAGAGAATAAAAAGACAGAAAGAGATATGGGGAGAGAAAGAGAGAGAGAGAGAGGGGGGGGGGACAGAGAAAGAAAGCAGGAGAGAGAAGGGTAATCGCCATCATTACCAGAGTTCTGTTCTACTGGCAGTAAAACAAGGAATCATTGTACAGAAGGACCAGCTACTTGTCTCTACCAGACCAGTCCTAGCCTAGTGGTAGCCCCAGCCCCAGCCTAGACCTAGCCCCAACCTTAGCCTTAGCCCTAGCCCTAGACCTGGCCCCAGCCTCAGCCCCAGCGACCGCCTTAGCCTTGGCCCTAGGCCTAGCCCTAGCCTAGCCTATTGCTAGCCCCAGCCCCAGCCTAAGCCCTAGATTTAGCCATACCCTAGCCCTAACCTCAGTCGAAGTTCTCTTAGCCCAGCCCCAATCCAGCCCCAGTCCTAAACCCAGTAAACGCACCAACCCTAACCTTAAAGCCATCCCTAGCCACCAGCCCAGCCCTTACCCGAGCCAAACCCTAATCCCAATTTTTTACCTCAGTCCAACCCTAATCCCAACTCCTTACCCCAGCCCAGAGCAGCCAGTTATCCCCAGGTGAGTCATATCTCTACACACACACATACAACAACAACCTTACAATGTAGTACAGCACAATAAAAAATGTACATGTGCAACAAACGCTCCATGGCAAGTGTGAGTGAAGAGGTGTCAGTGTTTAGATCTGCCAGCTTCACTGACCTACAGCTCTGTTGCCCTTCAACATTTCTTTAAAGAGTGATCCATTAAAAACTGTACGGGGTTACCACACAATGGTCTGGTCAATACATTTCTCCAAGCAAAAAACACACACATGCACACGCCAAGCCAAAGGAACAGAGCTTGAGGGTTAATGTGTATTGGAATGGATACTTCTATTGCAGTGGTTCTCAAACCTGTCCTCAGGGACCACCTGTCCTGCATGTTTTAGATGTTTCCCTGCTCCAACACACCTGATTCAAATGAATGGGTCGCTATCTAGCTCTGTATAAGCCTGGTAACGAACATGCATTTGAATCAGGTGTGTTGGAGCAGGGAAACATCTAAAACATGCAGGACAGGTGGTCCCTGAGGACAGGTTTGAGAACCACTGTTTGTTTTAGCCCATTTTCCAGTCCTGTAACATCAGCTGTGAAAACAGATGAATAGGAGAGAACGGATAGGAAGAGAGAAAACACAGGCGAGGGGAAAAAGAGGGAGAGAGGAGCCGACTAACTTTTCGTTCCCAGACATTCCAACACCGGCAACTAACTTTACTTTAACACCAAGGTGGAGGTGAACACACACACATACAAAGCACAGGACACAGAAACACACAACGAGACACACATAAAGTACACAAACACTGTCTGCACACACATCACACACAGAAACCACAAACATGTGTATGGACATGTTACAAGCTGAAATAATGATATATTCTTAACTAAATCAGGAGTCAGCAGCAACACCCATGCATAACCACAGACAGTGGTATACTTACACACATACATGCACACACACACATATCATCCCACAAGTGTCACCCCTCTTGTGCCCCTCACTCTAGTGTCACATGGACATACTCCCTTCTTCCTAGACACAAATGGAGGAAAGCAAGAGAGGGAGAGAAAAACAACAGACACAAAGAGTCAGAGAAAAGAGACAGTGAGAGTGACAGAAAGAGAGGGAGTTGAAGTTCAAGACGAGACACAAAGAGAGACACAAAGAGAGACACAAAGAGAGACACAAGGAGAGACACAAAGAGAGACAGAAAGAGAGACGGAGAGAGAGAGAGGTTTTGAAAGAAAGAGAGACAGATACAAAAGCAAGAGAATAAGACAAACCAACCTGCCGGTTCTGTGGACGTTCGATCCACATGTTGACAGACCTGTGCTCAGTAGAGTTGGCGACACAGAACACACACACGCACGCACTCCACAAGCTACACACACTGCTGTTCCTCTGTTGTGTAACTGTGTGTGTCTGCACAGACTATGAGTGAAAATAACTCTCCCAGGACAGCCCCTAAAGGAGGGAGGAGCCTCCCTAACTCAGAACCAATCAGTGGTCCTGGTACACGCAGACCCTCCCCACAGCCACTGTGATTGGTTGAAAGTGTTTGAATCTACACTGGGAAGAAGGAGTTGGGCGGAGGGAAGTGTTTAACATCTCTGCAGATCTACCCATCTGGACCAACAATTACAACAATCTCTCTCTCTCTCTTTCTTTATATATAGCCCTCTCTTCCTCTTCTCACACACACTAATATCTATCATTCTTTGACAACCTATTTCTTTCTCTCTTATTGCATGTCTCTATTCTCCTATCCCTCCTGATATCTCTCTCTCTCTGTTCTCTCTCTCTCTGTTCTCTCTCTCTCTGTTCTCTCTCTCTCTCTTTGTAGAGCATAGGGTCTCCTTGAATGGAAACTGAGTTACTGATATTCACCCTCATCATCTCCATATTAAAAGTGAAGTGAATCCGGCCATTCATAACTCACTGACAGAATTAAGCCACACAACACACACCACACCACACACGCTTTAACACATGCAAACGCACGGATACACATGCACACTCACTTACAAACACAAACACATGCCAAACAAACACACTTACTCACACACAGACAGACACACACTTGTGGACACACATACAAAAACATGATCTCAATGTAACATTGTCAACAGTAACTAGCCACAAGTCCACAACACAACATGGTCACAAGTGGATCTATGTCTTCATCTTCTGGGGCAATTGGTAATTTCTCTCAACCTCATTCTTTCTCTCCAGAGCAATCTTTCTCCCCCTCTCTCCCCGTCTCTCCCCGTCTCTCCCCCTCTCTCCCCCCCTCTCCCCTGTAGCACACAGGGCCTGCTTGAATGGACGCTGATGATAGTCACCCTCTTCATTTCCATATCAGAACTGAAGTATAGTCAGCCAATCATTACTCACAAACAGATGAAGTCACACACACACACACACTTACAGACACACTTACAGATGCAAGCACACACACATACTTAGAGACACATATGCATACAAAAAGAAAACACACACTGACATTCACACACGTTTCGAAGCAAACACATGTAACATTCATACACTCTGACACAGGACCAATGATATACCACAACCACAACCAAACATGGCCACAATTGGATTTTTGTCTCCATCTCCTGGAGACATTTTCAAACTAGGTTTGACACCGGCTGAGCCTTAACAATAGACAGGAAAACAAACAGGAATGGTGTGTGTTTATGACTTAAACTTTGACCAGGATTCTCTGGAATAACTAATAAATGAAAAGTGAACACAAACACACACAGGCATTTACACACACAGGCAAATACTACACATTACAAGCATACACACACTCATGTACACACATACACACACGTACCGTACACACATACACATGTGTAATCCCCTGACTACATTGTCAAGACCCACAGCAACATAGCAATCAGAAATATGGTTGTTATTGAAACACACACAGATACACAGCCACCTATCAAATCAGCAGAAATTTCACAGACACGCACACAACCCATCAAATGACAGACATATGACACTTTCACACACATCCACACACAAATGCAGACATTCGCACACAACACACACAGACAGATGAGCAGACATACAGAACCTGATGTGGTCAAAGTAATATCTCCTAGATGTGTTGCCGGTGTGATAAATAATCACTGATGTCCACAAAAGTATGGCTCCTCTCTCTCTCTCTCTCTCCCCATTCACCTTTCTCTCCCTCTGAGTCTATGTACTCCCCCGCTTGACTTTAATGTGTATTTAGGTTTTCTGTGTGTGTGCGTTGATCTGAAACTGAATTTGTGTGGATGTGTGCGTGCTGGATGTGTGTTTAAGAGAAAGTCGCACCATCATAAATGACGCCTTCGTCTCCAGGTGACGGAGAGCAAAGGGTAGGTGGAGATAAGAAGCTGTTACAACCAGGAAGAGACTTTCCCGATGGGCTCCTGCATGATTTTCTAATCTAAATGATCGAAAGTTGGACTCCTGGTGACAAGGCCGATATATGCTTGGGTGAGCTCAGTAGTGATAGTGCAAAAGACAAATGGTGCATTGAGGATATGTCTGGATCCCAGAGATCTGAACAAAGCTGTAAAAAGAGAACACTTCAAGTTGCCAACACGCGACGAGATCATGTCCCAGTTTGCTGATGCCAAATGGTTCAGTAAACTCAGGTTCCTTCGCCTGCCGTATGGGATACTGTCAGCTCCGGAAGTCTACCACAAGACGATCCACACAATATTTGATAACATCCCAGGGGTCACGACCATGATGGATGACGTCATCGTCTGGGGGTCAACAAAGATGGAACACGACACACGGCTGAGGCAAGTACTGGACCGGACAGGAACCATGAACCTGAAACTCAACAAGGACAAATGTGAGTTTTCAGTCAAGTCACTTACTTTTATTGGAGATGTCGTATCCGAGGAGGGGGGGAGTCCTGACCCGAGGAAGACGTCAGCCATTGCAAACATGGAGAAACCCGAAAACAAGGAAGAGTTGAGGCATTTCCTTGGGATGGTGACCTACCTTGCGAAATTCATCCCCAGGCTGTCCACCGTTTCAACACCACTGAGAATGCTGTTAGAGCAGAATAATGAGTGGATGTGGCAACATTATAAGAGAGCAAAACAATTACGTGACCTAAAGCCAGGAGAACGGGTCAGAATCCGAGATCATGTGACTGGCATCTGGAACATGCAAGGATCTGTTCAAAGAGAAGTGGCACCACGCTCTTACCAAATCCAGACGGAGCATGGGGCGTCTCTGAGAAGGAATCAAGTGGATCTCAAGCCACAAGTGTCGAGCCCGCAAGGTGAGGAGCAACCGTACAGTACAGCACAAGTCGGAGACAACACAAGTGACCTGGTTGACCAAACTTCAGAGAATGAGGCAACAGATCCTGATGTACCAAGCGTGACGACACCTTGCAGACCAAAGCGCAATGTTTAGCCTCCTAAAAGACTAATTGAACGTTGCTGAACACTAGAGACTGTAAATGGAATCAAATGAGTTAAAATGTCAAATAAATATATATATAATAATAATAATGTTTATTTTTGTTTATGAGTTGTTTTGTATTGAGTTACTGTGAGCATAAATGCAAGAATGAGCATTATATCAATGTAATGTGAGGCTTGTGGTTGTTTGACATTGTTGTCTGAGTTAGGTTTACTGTAATGTCTTCTTTCAAAGGGGGAAGATGTGTTGTTATCCAAGCCCCCACCCCTCGCCCCTCGGCTTGAAGCAACGGCCCCGGTGGATGTAGGTGGTATTGCATGTACGGTTAGGTTTCCGTGTCTTCCGGTTGTTTTTATTCTATTAACTCCAGTCAACATTTACAAAACTATCTCCCCCAATAATTTTTGTTCGATTCTCTAACCTGGCTCATACTACTAGCTTTTTCATAGAATAATTTTTCCGGATTTTTGCAAAATTTGAGACCAATCCGAAATGGGTAAACTAGCACCCCATTTATTTGCTTACGTCAATAAAAGTTGCCTGCAAATGTGCTCGCGAATACTAACAGGGCACGAGCACAAAAGTTCACATTGGCCGATAGCCGATTTACATGGAGTTGAATGAGCCATAGACTTATATTGAATGAGCACAGGGAGAACTGGCTTGAGAACTGAGCCCTGTGCAAGTTAAGCAAATGGTTGTCACACATACATGAAATGTTGTTAATATAGTTTATTCCCATTATTTTAAAACAGATTTGATTTTTCGTATTAACGTTCATGACATGATGGCAAATATAATATGTTAAGCGCGAGCATAGATTGTTGACGTCTATCTGGAGGAAAGACGAAGATTAATACTTTAACCGGTAACCACAATAGGAAATTATATAGGCCTATATTTAAATGATATTAGTCTTGCCTTCAGAAGCTTTTGTTAAACACACCCATTATTCTTTTTTTTAACGTGTCATCAAGCAAGACTGCTTTTGTGGGACAATGAAGGTCCTCAGTGACTCAATATGTTTCACCCCCACTTACATCTGATGGAAACGTCTTGTAGCCTATATGGTTCTGCGAACCATGAAAGTAAGCTATGGTAAGTCTGCATTATGGAAGATTTCGGTTACCAAAATAACTATTAAGCTTTCTTTGCCTTGCGAGAACAAAGACGGAGCAGTTCATGTTATTTCATCTGATACAATGCGTTGGAAATCATACTCATATCACGAAGAAAAAAAGCAACCTATGTGATGAGTTCCATCTAGAATAGCCCTATATTTAGCCCTATAGCCTATTTCTAAAAAACAAGTGAAAGGAATACTATACATTGACAGAATACATTTCCGTTAAGTTTGCATCATGTGTCTGATTCTTATCGGACTTGTACCCCATTCTGCCACTGCAATGCCGTAGCTCACACGCTGGCGACCATAGACATAATAAAGGCTGTGTGGGGTGTGATTTGTTTACATCATTAAGGAGCAGGAGGCTTTGGTTTAAAACCACACTGGGATACAGTATTAATAAGGATCTGTACAACGAGAGCAGAACACTGTGAGCTGGACTTTCTGTGGTTTGACAATGTCACTGATGTCTTGTTTTGTGTTCAGTTGTACAGAGGGGTGCTTTTTGCATATACATTAAACTTACATTTATGCATTTAGCAGACGCTTTATCCAAAGCGACTTCCAAGAGAGAGCTTTACAAAAGAGCATAGGTCACTGATCATAACAACGAGGTAGTCCCAAACATTGCAAGCAGCCAACACATGAAGCATACATTGTGAAAAACCAAACAAGTGCCAAAGGGAAGACCCATAAGAGCATGCAGTTATACAAGTTACAAATTAAAACAACATGAACCCCAAAAAGTGCAAGACTGTACCTGTAGAAGAACAATCAAGAGTAAAATATTTCACAGGGAGTACAATAGTTCAAGAGTTAACTTCGTTATAACTAAACTACAAGAGCAACAAGTCTCTCAATAAGAGTCATTGTGATCCTGGAGGAAACTAACATCAGGTCCAATCAAGCATTCTTAAGTGCCGTTGTACTCCCAGAACAAGTGCGTCTTGAGCCTTTTTTTGAAGGTGGGGAGACAGTCAGTGTCCCTGATGGAGGTGGGGAGCTGGTTCCACCATTGGGGGGCCAGGCAGGAGAAGATCTTGTTTGTCAAGCAAATGTGTGTCGATAAAGCATTTTGAAGGCGTTGTCATGGAGTGCTTTGAGGGGTTAGTAGGGGACCCTCAGGTGCCAGGTATCGTGCCCTTGAGCCAAGAGTCAGCTGGGTGTCATGACAACCACCCCGCTCATTCCGAGTCTCATGCTGACCTGTGCAGCTGTGTGCCTCAAACACACACACACACACAGAGCTTTGTAACTATCAGTCTAGAACACATTCCGTGTCATGTGATTCCATGGAAAGTTTATCTATTAGGTCAGTTTCATCCCTTGTACACAGGCTTACGCCACTATCATGAGGAAGGAAAAAGCAAGACCTCAAGTTTTGGGAGGCATCTTTTATTGAGCTATTCAGCATGCAAGAATGTTGATATGCATGATGCCATGTATCAAGGGTTAGGGTGTTAGGGTGATTAATGATATGTGTGTGTGTGTTTGGATAAGGTCAGATGGGTGGTAAGGATGATGTATGTGCGTGTGTGTGCACAGTAAGGGTCATGGTGGTTTGGGGTGGAGGAAGGTGGAGATGATGGTAGTTTGTGGTGGAGGGTAGAGATGATGGTGGTTGTGGTGGAGGAGGGTAGAGATGATGGTGGTTTGTGGTGGAGGAAGGTTGTAGGGAGGGAGGAGGCGAGGGTGGTGGATGAAGGTGTTAACATCCCCCTATGCATGCTGGGATTTTCTCCAGAACATCATGCGGCCAAAGCAGCCATCCTTCTTTTTCTTTTTGCCCAAACTTTTCTGAAAAACACAAAGTGTCAACACATCGACCCCAGTACACAAGGGAACATGCAGGGTTTACACTCCAATATGCATTACAGGACAAATTGGAAGGCTTGTTTCTATGCACAAAAATAATTAGTGTAGGTCCTGGACACGACTGGACTACCTCGGTTTGGGTCTCCTGTGACTGGCACCTTGTTTCAGCCAGCTTCTGCAGAGCCTCCTCCAGGTCTGCTGCTGATTGCTCAGACTTTTTCTGCAGAGCCTCCAGGTCTACTGCTGATTGCTCAGCCTGTTTCTGCCGACCCTTCAGGTCTGCTGCTGATTGGTCAGCCACTTTCTGCAGCGCCTTCAGGTCTGCTGCTGATTGGTCAGCCACTTTCTGCAGAGAAAGCAGCTCCACAGCTGTGTCTGCAGCCTGTTTCTCTCGAGCCTCCATCTCTGCACATTTATCAATCAGCTCCTTTCTGATGTGACGGGATTCATCATGAACTTGGTCCAGGGCCTTCTCCAGATCATGGCAGCGCTTGTCCTTCTCCCTCAAGTTGACTTGCAGTCTAGTCATGACATCGGCCATCTTCATCAGATTGGCTTTAAAAGCCTCAAGGTCCTGTTCTGCCTTCTGGGACACTTGGAGGGCCTCCTTCTTCTCACTGAAGAGGACGAGGATCTTCCCATCCTTCTCTGCAATTTCTGCACGAAGGTTCCTCTCCAGCGTGATGAGATTCGCCCTGGTCTTGTTGCATGTAGTATCAGCCGTCTTTCTGGCAGATTGGGCCGCCCAGATTTCAGCTCTGAGGCTAGAGAGCTCCGTCTGGAACTCTCCCCCAAACTGAGCTGGTTTGGGGGCCATATTTTCCACCTCTAGCAGCTTGGCTGTGGCCACAGTGAGGCCCTGCTCGGACAACTTCAGGGCTTCGACCGCCTGGTTCCTCTGAGATGTCAGCTCCTCCCTCTCCTTCTCCCAGGCTCTGAGGTGAGAGGTCAAACCATCCTCCAGATCTTGTCGAGCCCTTTGGAGGTCCACCAAGTTTGCTGTTGCGAGGCTGGCGGTTCTTTCTGCCTCCATCTTGGCGGCGTTGCGGCATCGCAGGGTAGTCCGAGCCCTGGCCAGAGCTTCTTCTCCTTGAACACAAGCTTTCACTTCCGCCAGGAGCTTGTGGTAAAGCTTCTGTATTGTGTTCTCAAAGTTGATCCTCTCCACCTTCATCTTCTCCACCTCCCTGGCCAGATCCCTCTGTCTGGCAGTGAGCTTCTCAGCATCAGCTGACCTGAGGACGTCTTGATGCTTCTCCTTGGTCATCCGACAGGTCCGTCTGGCCATCTTCTCCCAGCCCCCTGCGGCCTCTTCCAGGACACAGGCGTAGGTCTTCCTCTGAGGTTTGCCCACCGTCTTGGAAGGTTGACTTGAAGTCTCCTTGAAGTCTCCTTTGGCAGCAAACTCAGGTGAAAGGCTTTCCCCAGAGGCCTTTTAGACAATCGGAGTGGGGAAAAGTGAGGAAAATTTAGACAATTAAGTGACTTGCATTGTCACCTTCAACACTCAATATAATACGTGTTAATATGTTACTGTGTGGCGAATAAAGAATAATCGCAATAATAGATTTTGATGATGACAGTTGGACTCACTGTGGCTTTTTTATCTGCCTCAAGGCCTCTTTCAGAAGGCTTCTTCTCCTGTGGAACAATCAAACTATATTGAGTTCACTCCACAAACTATCAGGACACCCATATCAGTTTACTGTTTTAATAATCAGTGTTGAAAGGTTGACCTACCTTGATTTTTTTCTTGTCAGGATTCATTGTTCCTTTTCTACATTCACAATAAATTGAAAATTAGATATTTCATGAAAGATGCATAAAAATAAGTGCGCGCTGTGCAACTGTGTTGAGAAAATATCGGACGTCACTGCGTTCATCTAAACATTCTATTCATTGTGACGTAGAACAATGGTCTGGATTGGAGGCCAAACTGGAGGGAGACAGTTTGTAAATCTGCTATGTTTAGACTAAAAGGCCAAATGTTTTGAATATCCTAATTATTGTTTGGCTATCCCCCAATAGACGCAAACATGAATTTGGCCATCTTTTGACCGAGGTTTGCGAGGTTCTTGCATGGCCGCTGCCACCCTCAAAAATATTCGAAGTTGATTTATTTGTATTTTTTAAGTAGCTTACATATTTAATTTTGGATCTAAATCTAACCTTCATATGATATGTTTATGAGCGCAAATATGATTGTTTTTCAAATATATTCAAAGTACATTTTAAACAAATGTTTTACATGTTTAATTTTGCATCGAGATCTGACCTTCATATAATGTTTATGAGCGCAGATTTGATTGTTTTTCAATTATATTCAACGTACATTTTAAACAAATGTTTTAAATTAGCTTAACGCTACATGTTTAATTTAGGATCGAGGTCTTACCTTCTCATATGATGTGTTCATGGATCTGAGTATAAGTCGAATGCTTGTCATTTATAAACAGGGAATGCATTTATGACATCTTCAATGTGTCATCATGTTACCATGGTGATTGAACGTTAACACAGTGCGATAGTTGTCTAAAGTAAACTACTAAAACGTCATGAGCCAGTGGTGGCTGCTGGTCTTTCAAATAGAGGGAAGCTCATTTTCGGCCTACATCATATACATTTTCAGTTCACTGGCTAGTTCACCCCTACACTAGCCTAGCCTACTGTATGAATGAATGAATGAAAGAATGAATGAATAAATGTAAAATTCATAAATATGAATGAACCAACGATCTAAAGAAAAAATATTAAACATGAAGGAAATGTGGGAATTAGGTTAACTGAACTGAATGTGATGTATTGTTTAAAATGTATGATGAAAATTGGCTTGCAATTTTGCCTAGCAAATACCTACCAATACATTGGTTTTAGCAGTTTGTCTTTCAACTACAGTTGCAAAATCCGTGAAGGGAATGAGCTTGAATAGATTCGGGGAATTTATAGTAAAAATTCACTGTCAATCAAAAGGAGATGCAGTCTTTTGACAGACCCTCCAATCATCACGCGGAAGCCCAGGCAAGCCCACTCCTCCATTCACCCCCAGAGACGCTGAGCGTCCAGGGTGGGACATAGCCTAATCGCAGCATTTATCCAATGGCCGTATTGTTTCGAACCAATGAAAAAACTGTTCAAAGCAGCCCCATTGAAGTCCATGGAAGCTCAGCTTCAACATGGAAATTCATTGTGGCGCCAGGGGAATGTATGAGAAGGAAATCAGTCGACCTGCTAATATACGTTGCTGATTCTAAACGAACTCGTCTTCGATATGGACATGTTCTAACGCATTTAAAAAGTTAACACAATAGTAAATATTTGACCATTAATTTTTTTAAATGTTAAGGGAAGCTGAGCTTCTCTTATAGGCTTAAGGAAATCGCCACTGGTTTTATATGTTCATCCTACAAAACCAAACGCCTATTAATGGTTACAACGTGATCTAACAAGACTTGGTAATAATGAAATAAATAAAAGCTTGAGAAGTGTGTCTAAAATAGCCTATACTTTATTGAACATTTGCCTTTGAAAGGGGCATATTAACAGAACTATATAGGCTACAAGAGGGGGTGAAATATAGTCACAACGACATTTGCAGAAACGCTGCATTTCAAGTTCACAACAAATCGTTCTCCAGACCACTAGGGGCAGTGCATGCAAAGTGGGGTGTTTTACCTGTTGTTGTAAAATCAAGTGAAGTAAATTAACTCCACGGGAACACGCCAGGCCCCCAACCCTCGCCCAACGCTTACGTACCTATTTATGGAACGCCGATTTAACACTTTTACTATATTCCTCAGTCTCTGCTAATCTGTCGATACAATAGGGAGTTCCAGTCGGGCTAGCTAGCTAGCTAGTTACCACAGAACGAAGTTACATAATGTGACTAAACTGAATTTGAAAGTACAAGCACCCACAACTTCGGCAAACCTTGCGCCATGCATCTTTTTTTGTATTTACCTCTCTGTACGAATACAACTATGTATCGTACAGGACTGGGTAAGCGGCCACACAAACGATTAGTTTCTCCTCCACCATGAAAGCTAGAAATGTTTACCATGGTTGCTACGTTACGAGAAACAAGAAAACACTCCAATTGGCCATCGCTAGCGAAAATTGCTCCTCATTTGCATAAAGTTGAGAAAATCTCAACTCTGTCGCGTCGCTACCCACAATGCACCACGCAAACGATTCGCCTGGCTCCTTAGAAAATGAATGGAAAACATGTTGTCGCTTGCATCACGTCGCTGCAGTCGACACGCACTGTAGCAGGCTGATAGCAGAGCCGAGCCTGGAGCGGTTGGTGAAGGCTGGTAGCAGAGCCGAGCCTGGTGCTGGTGGAGGCCGGTAGCAGAGCCGGGCTTCCTGTGAGGATGAGAGTGTGATTAGGGGATGCAGGGAATGATGATGGAGGTGATGTGGATGGTGCGTATATGGTTACCAGATATGGACTCAGGGTGTGGAGGAGTCGTTAGGGTCATGGCCGAGCGGCAGCTCGATCGATCCCCCCGGGGAGCCTGGATAGATGACAGGGAGAAGCAAAGAAAAGGGGAGGGTGGGAGGGCGACAAAAACATGCTAGCGCAAGGATCAGAGCAAGGGAAGACACTTTTTACAAACCTCGTAATTGATACGGGGAGTTTGGTCGCATATTTTGCTAGGCTGATGCGTATAAGTTGATTGGAGTTGGTGCGCGTTCTTCCGTGCTTTTGCGAGTAGCTTGATTGGAGTGGAGGAGGAGTCTTGGTGCGCTATCTTCCTCCCGAACTTTAGTTAATCCCTTTAATGGGATTGTTTTGCCAATCTACATAGTGGACAGTCTTCAGTGAAAAACAAAATATGTGCCCTGACTTGGCCCCTCACTTCGTGTCACTCGTCGCTAGGTGGCGTGTGGACACCGGGCTTGCCCCCCCACCTCCCCTCCTCTTTCCTTCTTTGACACACACACACAAACAAACAAACACACCTGCACACAACCCTCTCTGTCAGTTTTATTCTGTGCCGAGATCTGACAGACGCGTTTCTCAATGACAGGCAAGGTTCCATTGAGTAGAGTTGCGCGCCGTGGAGAGAGAACAGTGTGACTGACACTAACGTGATCACAGCGACGCATAAATCCTTATCTTTTTCTGTCTCTCCCTTTGGATTTGCCATCAAATGTTGACTAATTCTATCGTTTGTGTTTTGAACGGCTTCCTGGAATATTAAACAGCGTTCCGTTGGTTTGTTTACCCGGGTTTGTTGTTGGAGGTGCCCGTGTGCGTATGCCAAACCGACAGCCCTCTGGTATCCCATTACTTCAATGACTCTGACTCACTTTCATGCGCTCCCCGGTGCATTGACCGTGCCGTGTTTTCTTACCTGGTGTGTTTTGTCTGACGCAGAGAGCAGGGAGAAATATGGAACCTTTTTTGAACGATCCCAGAAGATGATGTCGTCTGGCCGGTAATGAAAACCCCCAGTTACATGTTTAACTTTTTATTCATGTTATATTTTCTTAATGCATTTTGGACTCCTAAAATTCACATTTTGTCCGCCAAAAATGCTATGGAAACACCGTTAAGCAAAGGAACAGGTTGCCTGGCACATACACGGATGGATTTTTGCAAGTGTTTTAGACGCATCCTTGCTCTGTAATTGTGCAATATTTAAAAAATGGACAGAACAGTAAGAGAAAGACCACATTTGAGTCTGTTCCATTCCAATACAATTCCCGTTGGAGCTTTTTGACTGACACTGTTCAACCAGAGCGCACCATAGAGCGTCCACAAGTCTTCCCTCTTTTACGCATCTGTACGGTCGCCGTTTAACCTTAAGCTGGAGACGCGGCAATGACGGGCAAGGAGCTCGGCAGTCGCTCTAAGCAGCCTCGCAACCGGAGTGCAGTTAAGGGGCAGCCCCGGTCCCTTGAATGACCCGGCGGCAGCATGCCCTCTTGGCACAACAGCTCCCAGTGCTTTTCCCGCAACTGCAGCTGGGAGGACCCCGGGAACGAGAGCTACAGGGGCATCGAGCCTCCCATGAACGTTTTCCCCATCCCCGTGCTCACCGGAATCACCATCGTCTGCGCGCTACTGTTCCTTGTCGGAGTCATCGGCAATGTCATGACCATCCTAGTCGTCAGCAGATATCGAGATATGCGCACGACCACTAACCTGTACCTGTGCAGCATGGCAGTGTCTGACCTGCTGATCTTTCTCTGCATGCCGCCAGACCTCTACCGCCTGTGGCGGTACCGACCTTGGCGCTTCGGCGACGCCCTCTGTAAACTCTTCCAATATGTGTCGGAGTCATGCACTTACTCCACCATCCTTAACATCACCGCGCTGTCCGTGGAGCGATATCTGGCCATCTGTTTTCCGCTACGCGCCAAAGCCTTGGTCACCAAGCGTCGCGTGCGCTTGCTGATTCTCGCGCTATGGGCTGTGTCCCTGCTGAGCGCGGGGCCCGTGTTCGTTATCGTTGGTGTGGAGCGCGACGAGTACGGCGCTGGGCCCGGTGAATCGGTAGAGGACGGGGATACCAGCGAGTGTAAGATGACACAGTACGCCATCAGGTCGGGACTGCTCGCCGCGATGGTGTGGGTGAGCTCGGTGTTCTTCTTCCTGCCGGTGTTCTGTCTGACGGTACTCTACACGCTGATAGGCCGCCGGCTGTGGAAGAGGCGCCGGGAGACCAACATCGGACCCTGCGTGGCCCACAGAGACAAAAGTAATAGGCAGACCATCAAAATGCTAGGTAAGACTTTCATGTTAATGACGCTGGGAATGTTAACGTTGAACTGATTTTAGCGGAGTGGGTAACTAAAACTACCCTTTGAGATGTGATCACAAATCAGGGTCAAGGTCATCTGTATTGTCTTAGTGTGTGTAAAAGAACATTGAAATCTGCTGTTGTTAATCCTGATGAGTTGTAGCAGCAGTCTGAAGGATTCGATTTTTGTCAAAATAATTTAAGTGGTGATCGCCAACTGACAATTGATTTGACACTTGTGAACTTGTCTCATGGGAAAGAGACTCGATGTTGGCTTGTAGTTTGGCACTAAACACCTGTTAAACCAGCAAATCATGACATTTATCAAAGAAGACCCACTGAAAGATTTTTATAAGTTTAAAAAGAGACATTACGCCGGTGTGGATTCAGCTTTCATAAAACCCTGCTTTCTCTTTTACTGATCCCCTCTATTGATCTGGTGTTAAGCTTTGCCTGAGTTATTTCCTCATGCAGGTGTCTGAAGATAACTGGCTTTGACATTCGCAGATAAGATCTGCTAAAAAGAGAAACAGTGTTTGAAGAAGCTTTTAGTGATGTGAATGGCATTGTAGACATTTTTATGTAGCCTACTTGGACACTTTTTGGAAAACATACAATAAAAGTTCCAGGCTTCAACCTTTAAATGTGATATTTTGTTTTGATCAAAATACACTTGGGCAAATTATTGGCTCCCTGCCATACGTAAAATGCTCGATCTCACCATAACCCATGTCTCTCACCCGGTTGCCACACCCGTGTTTCACCCCTCCTCTCCCCTCACCACTCTTCTCCCCTTTCTATCTCCCCCTTCTCCGCCCTCTTTTCCCTACATCTCCCCTTCACCTCCCTCTCACTCTACTCCTCACTTGACCCACTCACCTCCTATTCCCCCCCCCCCAACACTCCTCCCTTCTCCTCCTCCCTCCTCCAGTGGTGGTGGTGCTAGCCTTCGTGCTGTGCTGGTTGCCCTTCCACGTGGGCCGCTACCTGCTGTCCCGCTCCTCTGAGGAGGGCTCCCCCTGGTGGTCCCTGCTGTCCGAGTACTGCAGCCTCGTGTCGGTGGTGCTGTTCTACCTGAGCGCTGCCATCAACCCCATCCTCTACAACACCATGTCCAGGAAGTACCGCTGCGCCGCCGCACGCCTCTTCGGCCTGGCTGCCAGCCAGGTGCCGCCGCGCGGCCGCACGGCCAGCACCGCGGTGTGTGAGGGCTCGCCCGCATGGACCAACTCCACCGTTAGCCTTTAATGTAGGAGGCGGGGGTGGGGGAGGGGGGGTGTGGGGGGTTGGAGGAGGGTCATGAGGCAGTGGGCATGGAGGGGGGAATGTGTTGGAGGTTGGAGGGATATGGGGGTTGGGAGGCTGGGGTGCAGGGATGCTGGGGGGGGGGGGGGGGCTATGAAGGTTTGGGAGCCTGGGGAGTAGGGGGCTGTGGAAGATTGGGGGCTCTGGGGGGTTGGGGCGGGGCTGGAAGGTGAGGTGCCTGGAGGCTGGGGAGCTGGAGGTGGGGGCCAGAGAGGGTGAGGTGCCTGGCGGGTCGTTGGGCTGGAGCTGCAAACTTCACCTTGACTCCAGGGACGAGCAAAGACAACATGACTTATCAACAAACCCCCAAGTGGTTCTCCCACCACTGACACAGAAAGCCTTGGCTACGTCAACGCACTTCATGCCTAAAGGATGGAAGACGACAAATATTGACTTTATTATGTTTAACATTTATGATAGAAGATCAGCTCTGATGACAACCTACAGAGACATATTGTACCATTGTACCTTAATCTGCAGTTAGTGTTTTCATGTTTTCCTCCTGACTGCAAGTGCCACCAGCCATTAACCTCATATGCAACTTCTGCAACAGCTTAAAAAAATTGCTTTTTCCAATGCTAAATGACGCACACGTGTGCACGGACTCGCGTGCACCTTTGCGCACACACATACACTCGCATGAATGTTCACAAACACATATACATACACACAAACTCACTCACTCACACGGATGCTCACAACACACACACACACATACACTTGCCTGTAAATGAAAACTGCCTTACAAAGGATTGTAATCTGGATGACAAAGAAAGCACTGTAGATCATGTGCACTGGTCTGCACCTGTGAAATAGGGGTAGATGTGCCGTGTGTATGACTGTTACAGTCATTCGTTCATGTGTGTGCATGTTGGTGTGTGTATGTGTGTATCATTGTTTATGTGTGTGCCTGCGTGCATCTACGTGTATTGGTGTGTAGTGTGTATGCGTATGCTTGTTTGTGTGTATGTGTGTGTGTATATGTGGGTATGTGTGTGCGAGCGGGGGAGACTCACGTCTGTAAAGTGAAAGATGTTCATTGTGTGACCGAGTGGTTCAGTCCAAGCCACTGGCACACGTGTGGCGAGCATGCATTTGCCCCGCCCCACCACTGTCGACTCAGTGGAGTATTGAGCGCATTTAATGTATCGACTATTATAAACGAAAAGAAACTTTTGCAACGGAAGAAAACGTTATTTCTTCTTGCAATTGAACAAGTTGATAAAATACTTTCAAATCATCAATTATCAAATCATCAAATTATTTCAGATACTACACATTTAAGCCTGTTTACTCTGTTGACTATTACGCGCTACTTCAAACGCTGACTGCAAGTGAATGCACCTGTCAGTCACAGTGATCTCCTAGTTACAGCCAACCCGGCCCCAGAGGCAAAGCATCGACCACCCCTCTCAACAACTCATTCCTGCTAACGCTATCGAGCATAGACTGTATTAAAAAACGAGTCAGTGCGGATGGTTACCGAAAAATTTCCCAAATTTTGCCCCAACACTTATGGAACTGTGGTGCCACCTCTGGGTTCAGTACAGAGTGTGTTTGCGCTGAGTGTCATGACTGTGTGTGTGTGTGTGTGACTGTGTGACAGTCTGTGATGTACAGTCTACTTTAAATACTTTATTCTGTTCAGCAGGCTTAAGCAGCGCACGTCTGTGTCACCTCGTGACTCTAATGTCTGACTAACAAAAAAAGGGACCATAAAAAATGACATTTAGCTGTCCTGTAGCGACCGCTCAATACCAGCCTTAAACTGTAAATAGCTGCTTGGAAAAAAACGTCCCTCTCTTACTGTTTGTACCTTTAAACACAGTAGCGGCTGCCTCAGAATTAGCCCCTATCACTTTACTCTTGACACGAAGACTTCAAAAGATAAGAACGATGGACTACAAACATGGCTATCCCCTGAACTCAGAAGTACGTACCTTTGCTCCTGTGTGTCTGTAAGCGTACAGGATCATGTTGTGTTGTGTGTATTGAAAGTGCAGCTTGCGTTCTGGGCTGTACAGCTGTAAAGGCTGGTCGTTCAGTGTGGCTCTCTTGGCTGGCAAGTTGGTACTGTATCTGTCTATATACAATGTTGAGTACAATGTTGAGTAAATAAACATTTTGAAAAAGATTGTCGGCCTCTTTCCTGTTTCTCTCTCTCTTTCTCTCCGCCCGCTCTCTCTCTCTTTCTCTCTCTCTCTCTCTCATTGTGCCAGCCCTCGGACCCAACCCGCCTGCTATCCCCTCATCTCCCCCAGCTGTGCCCCGTTGTGACGTCTCTCTCCCCCACCTCCGTCTGGCCCTCGGGCTCCATCTGCGACGCCCGGCGTGCCTGATCAAAAAAGGCCCATCAGAGTATGAGGAGAGTCCCTGCGGGTGTCTGTGCTGCAGCTCTCTCTAAGGAGGCCATCGCAGGAGAAAAGAGGAGGGTGGAGAGAGAGGGAGGCAGAGAAAGACTGGCTGAGAGGGAACGAGGGGGACAGGGAGAGAGAGAGGGGTAGAGCGTGAGGGAGACTGAGAGGGAGAGAGAGTAAAAGAGAGAGGGTGAAGATGCAGAGCGACCGGAGCATGTGCACGAAAGAAAATTGAAAAAGAAAGTGAAAGAGATCAAATGAGGGGATGAGTGACTCATGCGGCGCGTAAGGATATTGAGAAGGAGACAGCTGGAAGGAGGGAAAAATGGTTCTTCCTTGAGGAAGCGAGGGTATGATGGAGAGATAGAGAAATAAAGTGCTGATGTGGGTGGAGAAAGAGAGGAGCTGGCGAGAGCTGAGTTCTCTCTGGTGGCTCTGACAGAGAGTAGAAAGACTTTAGTGATTTACTCTCCTCGGCTATCTCCCCTGATGCTATCCAGGCCGCTGGGAAGTAAATCTAGAATGATGGCTGGAGATTGTACACCAAAACACACACACAGATACACACCCACACACACACACACACAATCCACGCTCAAACACATGCACAGTCACACACACACAAACACAGTTAAACACATGCTCTCATACTGGGGGCACTTTTACAGACCTAGGTAAACGGGAGAGGGAGAGGATCGATGACAATGTTCTTGTTAAAATCAGTGATGTTGGACTGCCTGTGCTTTTGTGCTCCAGTCTCCACTCACAGTGTAGAGACTCTTTATGCTCCGGTCTCCACCCACAGTGTCGAGACCCTGGCTTCTGACTTGGCCGGGGCAGCTTGACTCGGCTGCTTCATTAGGGTTCCTGCTGAGGCACTAGTCTTCAGGCCTCCTGCTCTGATCAGCACTAATGAAAATCCTCCTCCCTCACGAGTCAATTCTCTTTTGGTGCACATTCTGCGGTCGCTCCCCTTTTTTAAAAACACACACATACACACCCACACAATGGAGATTTGTATGATGGATATATGACAAAACTGATGAAGGATGAGAGTGATAGAAATGAGCAATTGAATAACAACACACAAAACAAGAGATTTCAGCCTATGTCAGAAAAAATTAAAACATTTATTGGGCATAAATATATTATATATACGCTACAGATACAGTTACGTTTTACATACATAGGGTAGTATTTGCAAAAATCTATACATTAAAATTGATATGGCAGTTTCTTTAATATAATGCATATGAAATTGTCTAAGATTTACAATACAAGAAGAAATGTATGGTTTTCATTTTTTTTCTGTCAATTTGTAGACCATGACATTGGAATGTTTGTTTGAAACTGTGAGGTAAAATAATTTTGTTTCACTTAATAAAAAAAAATATCATACATTGTGAGTGTCTTTACATTTATAAATCGCCAATCGTTCAGAATCAAAGTCTGTAATTAATGTCCAATGTACAAACAAACTAAAAGTAAAACTGGAACCAATCAGAAGGCACAAACGATGGGTTACTGGGCAAAAATCTCTCGTTCGTCTCTCGTTCTTCGACAATTGAGCCTGACCTGCTGGGTCCTGAGAGCTTGCAGCACCAGAACAGGGAGTACCCAGCCCAAACACACTGACTCAGCCCAAACCCAGCCCCAAATCCCCTGACTCAGCCCAAACCCAGGCCTAAAACCAGGCCCATTCCTGGACCTTTACTCATTATAATATCACTGGCCTTATTGTGGCCTAACACTGGGCCAATCCCTTCTCTAGCATTACATGTAACCTGGCATTTCTAAAGATATGACTGGGGCTATGGGGGATACAAAATAAAAGGGGAGACATACAGTACATGAGAATGATCTTCACTGCCCCCCTGCTGGTTCTACCTGGTGTTCAAGCTGGCACAAGGGCGGGCACCGAGGCTCCGGTCAGGCACCACCAGAGTGTGACGGTGTCTTTCCAGAAGCACACCGTGTTTACATTAATGCCGACATCAAAGGGAAACCAGTGATGCAGTGATGCAGTGATGCCGTGACGGCGACTCTGTTGGAATAAGTCGTGCCTCCGTCTCCCACATCTCAGAACCGTCTGCTGCTCTGACTTAACAAAGTGCTTCATTTCTGTTAGTTGTGTTTCCTTACTACAGTCATAGCATATAGCTCTATCTCTCTACGTCCTTTCTGAGCAAAATACTGAAAACAATTTCTCGCTAGCGCTAAATGACGATCACAAACCAGGACAACGGATCAGTCTAAGTCTGAAATCATGATTTTGATTGTTTTGAATTTACCTTTCAGTGAAATCACTTGTGTGTTAAAAACAAGTCTCCTATAAATGGGGCTACACATTTTTTAATGGCACATTTCGCTTTATAAAAGAAAAGAAAGAAAAACAAAAAAAACAAAGGAAAACATAACAAATTATAAAGATATTATGAAAAGAAGCATAATCACAGATCAAGTTAATGTTTTTTCCTTTTTCGAGAGAGTAATGCTAGGGAAGGTAATGCTGTCTCCTCCCAGAGCGATCCCAGAGCCTTCAGAGAAGAGAAGGGAACATTGTGTGGACCAAGCCTTTGGCAACAGCAAAATATCATAAGAATCATTATAACACAAGTCAGCAAAAAAGAAAAAAAAGCCAAAGACAGCTACGTATATCCCATAATAGCCCCCCGACCTCAGGGATGTGCTACATCTCTCTATGCATACAGACGTGCCAGGGCTGTGAGAGGCACCTGGCACTGACAGGAGATGAAGAGGCGTTTGGTTACATGTATTGAACTGCACTGATACTGCAAAAACGCACAGAGCTACAGGCTTTCCCAACTGCTGTAAGAAACACTTAAGGGTTAATGGGTGTAGAAATGCTGGCCTTGATAACAAATCTAACATAACATCCATATCACAAAAAAAAGAAAAAATAACATGCTACGAGAAAAAAAATTAGTACATAACTACATTTGTCTCTTAATTTTTAAAAAATAAATAAATGAAGATTGCACTGTAATTGGCATGTAAAGTACTGTATGCAATTATATAGAATATAAATAATCCTAGAAAAGAATTCTACCTTAACTTTCCCATCAACTTTGGCAAAGGTATTTGAGCTAGTAAATCACTGCCTACTGACACATAGGAGCAAGGCACAGCTTAGAGAGGACATTATACAGCACAGACGTGAGGGGCAGAAAAGACAGAATGACAGGGAGAAAGGAGAGAGGAGTCAGCTACCATGGTGATGCCCACGGTGGTTAATTATGGGCTAGATCTACTCTCTGTAAGGCTGTGTCCCTGAAGTACATTACAGGCTGCCAATCAGAGCAGAGGGGTGCGGCAAAGAAGACCCTAGCCCCACCTCATAACCGCCCATTTGTACGAGTCAGGGAACATGTCCCTCCCCCAATCTTTGGATCGTTGGGGCGCACAGGTTAGTACCTTGCCTGTTTGGGTTGGAGGTTTGGAGCAGGTGGGGGGGTCTAAGACAGGGTCTGGAAGGTATTAAGGCTGGGCCTAGAGAAGTACTGGGGCTGGGTCTAGAGGGATACCAGGACACCCTGCTCTACTCTGGGGAGTACGGTGCGTCAGAGACAGTGAACACTCTTTAGGGAAGACATCAGTCTTCCAGACAGGCAGGCTGGACTGCTGCTGCTCTGGAGACAGAGGGTGGGAAGGAGACGAAAACGAAAGGTCGAGAAAGACAAATAAAACTAGGGTTGAAAGCAAAGAGAGCGATGGCAACAAAGAAAGGCGAGGAGGAAAGGAGGTGTGAAGAGCTGAGCAGTAAAGCGGTCAGAATAAAAGACGAGTAATTACTGGGGAGCAGGTGAGTGGAGGGGAGAGAGGAGGAGGAACAAAGGAACCTTTTAGATATGGGCATCTACTCACACAGAGGCAGAGCTAACTGTCGCCAAACTGCAGCTTCACAATACTGCACTGAGGTGACACTAACAGCTAGCTGTTGGCTAACGCTGCTCTGGCTAACACACATTAAAGAGTGGGGGCAGGGGGGTTGAGGGGTGGGGGGGGCATCTAAAGCAATAAAACTGCCAGGCACAGACCACCATCACCAACCGTCCCCCTCCCTTCCCCCATCGCCCCCCACCCCTCCTCCTCCTCCCACCACATACATCCAATCACAAACTCAGCCCGTTTTCCGTTGGATAGCTGGGGAGTAGTAAGGACCAATCACTAAATTCTGATCTGAGGTCAGACTGTAACCCTCCCAACATGACTTTATGACTGAGGGGAGGGGGCTTACGGGCTGGGCTGATCTTGGATCAGTTAGTGTTAGTCCTGGATCTGTGCACCAAGTATTGACTCCTCCCTTTCACGTTGTACATAACATCACTTATATCACATAGCCTTTACAGCATCTTAGATATTTGATATATATAGCTTTATATATATATATATATATATATATATATGTGTGTGTGTGTGTATTGTATATATATTAGAAAACGGCTTCCATTCTTTCTTAGATATAAAATAACAGGATAGCAGCATCTTACACCACGCATGGATAGTATCGCTTTGGTAGCTGAATGGTAAAGGCAGAAGATGAGGAACTTGTTTCTTAGAGTAGACAAGTACAGGAAGTGTCAAAAAAAGTGTACGAGTGTGTCCATGTCTAAGTGTGTGTGTGTGTGTGTGTGTTTGTTTGTTTGTTTGTCTGTCTGTCTGTCTGTCTGTCTGTCTGTCTGTCTGTCTGTCTGTCTGTCTGTCTGTCTGTCTGTCTGTCTGTCTGTCTGTCTGTGTCTGTGTGTGAAAGCAGGTAAAGACAGGTACCAGATGGATGCAGAGGAGTGAAGCTGCAAAGCCTACATTGGAATATGGCTGAATGATTAAAGACTGCAGCAGTAACACAAATAAAACAAGGAAACAAAGTAAAGGCATCGACAGTCCAAGAAAAATACACTTTGTCTAATCAAATATGTACGGTATGTTTAAAATAATACAAAATCGAAACATGCAAGTCAGTTTGAGGAACTCCTGCGTAGCTCACAGCTAGTTAAGGCTTGATAATGAGTTTGCTTTCCCATGGAGGAGAGGTCAAACAGGGCTTACCTTTTCCACATATCCTCAACAGAAGAGACAGACAAGAACACAACCACAACAGAGATAGACGGAGAGATGAGGAAAAGTAGGAAGGAGACAAAAGAGAGGAAAGCTTTGATAGATATCTGGACTACAAAGTGTCCGTAGCGTTAAAAGTACATCTCAAGTGTTTTCTTTTTTCGTTTTCTTTTGTTTGTGTGTTCCTCTCTCTCTGTCGTCTTTTCGTGTTGGTTTGTTGGTTTCTCTTTTCTATCCTAGAGTAAACTCCCTCACTTCATGAAGAAGTACTGAAGCAGGAAAGCCATGAGGACGGCCATGGCGGCGAAGACGCATACAATCAGCGCGGCGAAACGCTCGTCGCTCCACGCCAGGCCCGACCCTTTCCCCGTGTCCACGGCGCCGGCCTCCCCCGGTGACGCCGTCTCCAGGCGACGCAGGGTGAACAGGGTGGAGGGGCTCAGAGGGCCGCACAGTTCCTGACACGTATCCTGGCAACGACGGCAGGCGCCGACGCGGAAACGGTAGTCTGTGTTGCCTTGGAGACCGGAGATGTGAAATACGCCCTCCTCTCCCTTAAATACCTGGAACAAGAGTAAGGGAGACTTTGATTGGAGGAGTGTGGAATATCTAAAAGCAAGTATTCTGTTCCTAAACAAATACTTTCTAAAGCATTAAACGTCAGAGATGAACCAGCAAAAACGTCTTATTAGAAATGGTGTTGACTCTTCCTAACTTAATCAGTTTTAAACCATTCATCCAAGTTAAACCTGCAGGTGTTTTCATGTTAATTTGTCCTTAAATGTCACAATTAACATAGCACGGTTCATCGATTCTCCACTCCAGTAATGTGACAGTTTAGAAGCCATACATAATGAAGAAAAAAAAAACAACAGAAAAAAACATTTAAATACTGTAAAAAAAAAAGAATTCAGAAACTGAATTTGTTTAAGGTCCTTCATTGGTAAACCTCATTTTAATAGACCACTCAATCAGTTTTATCAGTGCGCCCACAAATACACACACTTGTGCTTGCATCCACATACACAATCAAATTCGCACGCACACAAATGCACACACACACTCAGACTTTGTGTGTCCTGTGGGGACGTGAGTGTGGAGATGACAGCAGACACTAACACTCTGCTCCATCACTGACAAACACCACGGAGCCCCTCAGGGGGCTGGAGTTAGTCAAAACCAATCCTAAACATATTGCAATTACGTTTGTGTGTGTGTGTGTGTGTTTACATTAGTATTGGCTCTCTAAGCTCCCCTGTTGCTATTCTGTATTTTTGAAACGAAATCATCCCCTCTAAATGTAACGTGTGTGTGTGTATATGTGAGTGTGTCCTTGTGTGCACGTTTGTGTGTAAGTAGGAGTGTGTGCGTGCGCACATGGATACAAGCGTGTGCATACGTAGTGTGTGTGTGTGTGCGTGTATGTGAGTGTGTGTATGTGTGAGTGTGACTGTGTGTGTGTGAGCGTGTTTATGTGAGTGCGTGTGTGAGTGTGTGTGCGTTCTGCTGTGACAGAACGCCCTTCAGCCCTTTCTGCTACCAAAGACCTGCTCCTCTCCACACTTCCTCTTACTTATTACTTTCCTCATATGAACTCTTAGTGAGACACTTAAGCAACAGGTGAATTTCATAACCACTTCTTATTCCAATTCACACACACACACACACACACTTTGCCCTTCCTTCAGTGTTGGCAGATGCTACCTCCTATTTCTCTCTAATTTAATATCACAGAGCAAAACAATTATTGAGACAAATCTGCAGCTGCCATCCTAGCAAGACACTCCCAAAATGTACACTGACAGCAAAACTTTCAAAATGTCAATCGTCTCGGAGCGCTAATTCTCATTAAAATATATCAATCCTGTCAATAGAAAGTGCTACCAGAGAACATATTGAGTTCCTGGTTTTCTGTGTGTGTGTGTGTTACAGAGAAAGGCTAATGGATACAAATGTATTAAAATATGGATAAAAATGTTTTCTTTCCGGTTTCCTCCTCTTCTTCCTTAAAAGCAAATTGTGTGTCTGTATGTTTGCATGCATGTGTGTGTGTCCAGGTAGCTCACCTGTTTGTACTCAGACTCTCGTCCCACGAGAACCTGCAGCACGTAGCTGACAGGGTCTCCTCTCATTGGTGCAATTGTCTCCCATGTGACCTCACACACGTTACCCTCCATCTGATGCACTTTGGGAGCTGTAGGCAGAGGGGCACAGTTGAATGATATCATTCACACCCAAACGCTATATCTTGTGCAGCCTATCAAATGCAGACAGTATATTTTTCTTTTTCACAAACACATAAAAAAGATCCCTATTTTGGTCTTATATCTGTCTCTCGCCCCTGCTCTCTCAGTCACCATCTTTACATTGACATGTTATTTGTGTTGCAGATGCTTTTGTCCGAGCGACATATAAATAGCGCCTACATAGAAAGCATCTCTTTCTCCATCACCCCCAACGACCCAGCGGGACGCACACACGCGCACGTCCCTGCCCCCAGTGTACCTCTGAGCGGGGGGGGCACAGCCTTGCTGGTGGTGAAGGTGTGTGTCTCAGAGGGGGAGCCCTCCCCGGCCGCGCTCACAGCCTGGATCCGGAAACTGTAGCTGCTCGACTCTGTCAGGCGCTGTACCTTGTAGGTGTGGCTGGAGCCGTGGTAGATGGGCACAAACCTGGAGGGAGGGGGGGAGGGAGGGAGTTTTTTTTACTCAAATCAATATTACATTTACCAAACAAACACCTGTTGGTAACCATTTTTGTATTTCAATGACAAACAATGACCAAA
The DNA here is from genome assembly GCF_021917145.1 of Hypomesus transpacificus. Classification (NCBI taxonomy): domain Eukaryota; kingdom Metazoa; phylum Chordata; class Actinopteri; order Osmeriformes; family Osmeridae; genus Hypomesus; species Hypomesus transpacificus. The sequence goes on from NC_061062.1 coordinate 15,036,426, forward strand.
CATTGGTATTCCAATGTTTCTATGCGTGTGCGTGTTTATCTGTTTCGTTTCTAACTGTTTATTATAATAATTGTACTTATGAAGGAAATACTTTGATTATTTAGAGAAAGACACATGGACAGACAGACAGGGACAAGCAAACTGTGGCGAAGTGAAGGCTTCCTCTACCCAGGAAGTAACCAGCTGTTACCCTGTGGCTGACACCTCTTAGTGCAGTGCTGTCGCGTACGTTATATCCAGGCATACAAATGCCCACAAGGTTTTTCTGTATGTCCCATGATAAACATCAGCAGTGGTACACAATGGTAGACTTGCTACTTCATGCTAGACTACACCACTTATTCAGCCTAACTGAGAGCGCATAAATACACTTGAACATGCTTTAACTACGGCTGAGAGCACACTTCACCACAACAACAATCAAGGGAAACATCCTTATATCGCCATGGTTCCATTTAGACTTGGGTAGCAGAGCACATTCTGGTATGCTTGTCTCCTCATCACTTCCTGCTGAACTGGGATGCCGTCCTATTGAACTGATGTTCCCATTTTCAGCAACGTTGTCATCTTGTGTGTGTGTGTGTGTGTGTGTGCGCGCGTGCGCGTGTGTGTAGTACTGTTCACTAATCATAAATGATGACCCTCGTGATGTTGTTGACAGGACAGAATGGCCGGGTCAATTAACACACATTTAGCATCAGCACCTGCGATAAACAAACTCTTTCATACACACATACACACACACACACAAAGATAACAACATTGCTGAAAATGGGAACATCGACAGCATCACGACAGTAGGAAGGGAGGTGACAGAGGTAACCAGAGGTAAGGATGTGGAGCCGAGGAGTTTGTTTAGGTGTGTGTGTGTCTGTCTGTGCTGAGTAAGCCTCAGACAAAAGGCGTCAAAGAAAAAAGGAGTGGACAGAGAGACAGAAAAATGGAGTGGATGAGAGGACTGTGGAGAGAGAGAAAGAGGAAGAGAGGCAAAACCCAGAAGCCGGATGGGAGGACAGGGGAGTGACAGGAAAGTCCGCACACACTGTCATTCGGCTTGAAAGAAACGAGGGAGGAGAAAGGAGGGACGAGAGAAGGTCGACGAGCAGGAGAGTGGTATTGGAGACCTGTTCTACAGCTTGCGACCTTGCTTCAGAGCACGGAGGGAGCGAGGGAAAGCAGGGAGAGAAAAGAGGGGAGGAGAGCTCTGTCCCAGGTGTGTCTGTCGGGATGGGGCTGAAATCCCAAAGTGAATCAAGAGGAGCGGCAGCCGAGCCTTGCTTCTCCGAGAAGGTCATTGGACCAAAATGAAATATTCAATGAGATAATGACATTTGCAATGGGACATCTGATATCCATGTGTTTCTCCCCCAGGTCTCCCCCTCTCCTCCCCCTCTCCACCCTCCCCCTTCATCCCACTCTGCTTTCCTCTCCCCCACCCTTCCCTTTTCATCCCTTTCCCAACCCTCCTTGCCTCCACACAACCCTACCTTTCCAACCCCTCTCTCTCCACAGCCCTCTCCCCCTCCTCCTTCCCTCTCCTCCGGTCTTCCTCAACCTCTCGGTGAGGTCCACCTCTATTTGCATCCTAGTCTCTGGTTACCATGGCACTGACCATTAATAAAATCCCAGGTAATGTGTGTGTGTGTAAGTGCTGTATATTCCTATCCGTTCTACACATATGCCACCCCCATATCCAGCCAACCAGCCAGGCAGCAAAAGCTGTTTTTGCAGCCTAATGCATCGACACTTCAATACAGCAGGGGGCTGGTATGAATCAAAGCCATCACCAGTAATCCCACCAGCTCTCAGACTAAAATATAGCTGTTACTGAGCTGTTCTGTTCCTGAGCTGTTCTGTTACTGAGCTGTTCTCTTACTGAACTGTTCAATTACTGAGCTGTTCTATTACTGAACTGTTCTATTACTGAACTGTTCTAGCTTAATGAGCCATAGACTTATATTGAATGAGCACAGGGAGAAATGGCTTGAGTTGCCTGCCCTGTTGTAGCAAGTTTAGCACATCGTTGTCACACATACATGAAATGTTGTTAATGTTGTTTATTCCCGTTATTTTAAAACAGATTTTATTTTTCGTTTAAAAGGTTCATGACATGATGGCAAATACTATATTATGTTAAGCACAAGCATAGATTGTTGACATGTCTATCTGGAGCAAAGACGAAGATTAATACTTTAACTGATAACCACAATAGGAAATTGTATACTTTTAAATAATATTAGTCTTGCCTTCAGAAGCTTCTGTTAAACACACCTATTTTTCTTTTTTTGATGGTGTCATCAAGCTAGACTGCTTTTGTGGGACAATGAAGGTCTTCAGTGACTCTATGTTTCACCCCGTCTTGTAGCCTATATAGTTCTGTTAATATGCCCCTTTCAAAGGGAAATGTTCAACAAAGTATATGCTATTTAAGCACTCTTCTCAAGCTTTTATTTATTTCATTATTACCAAGTCTTGTTAGATCACGTTATATCCATTAATAGGCGTTTGGTTTTGTAGGATGAACATATAAAACCAGTGACGATTTCTTTAAGACTATAAGGGAAGCTCAGCTTCCCCTAACATTTAAAAAAATTAATGGTCAAATATTTACTATTGTGTTGACATTTTAAATGCGTTAGAACACGTTCATATCGAAGACGAGTTCGTTCAGAGACAGCTACATTAGCTGATTAGCAGGTCGACTGACTGATTTCCTTATCATATATTCCCATAGCGCAACAGTACATTTCCCTGTTGAAGCTCTGCTTCCATTGACTTCAATGGGGCTGATTTGAACAGTTATTTGCAGTGCTTCGAAACAATGCGGCCATTGGATAAATGCTGCCATTATGTCGCGCCCCAGACGCTCAGCGTCTCTGAGGGTGAATGGAGGAGTGGGCTGGCCTGGACGCTGGCCTTCTGCGTGATGATTGGAGGGTCTGTTGAAAGACAGCATCTCCTTTTGATTGACAGCGATTTTGTACTATAAAACTCGCCGAAGCTTTTCAAGCCCAGTCCCATCACGGATTTGGAACTGTAGTTGAAAGACAAACAGCTGAAACTGACTTCTTGATATTTGCTTGGCTAAACTGCTAGCCAATTTTCATCATACATCACATTCAGTTCAGTTAGCCTAATTCCACATTTCCTTCGTGTTTATTTTTTTTTTCGTTAGATTGTTTGTTTTTTCATCCATACAGTAGGCTAGGCTAGTGTCGTTGGGGTGAACTAGCCAGTGAACTGAAAATGTATGATGTAGGCCGAAAATGAGCTTCCTCTCTTTGAAAGACCAGCAGCTGTCACTGGCTCATGAAGTTGTAGTAATTGACTTTAGGCAACTATCGTACTGTGTTAACGTTCAATCACCATGGTAACTTGATGACACATTGAAGATGTCATAAATGCATTCCCTGTTTATAAATGACAAGCATTCGACTTATACTCAGATCCACGAACACATCATATGAGAAGGTAAGACCTCGATCCTAAATTAAACATGTAGGCTAATTTAAAACATTTGTTTTAAATGTACTTTGAATATAATTGAAAAACAATCATATCTGCGCTCATAAACACATCATATGAAGGTTATATTTAGATCCAAAATTAAATAAGTAAGCTACTTTAAAAAACACAAATAAAATCAATTTTGAATATTTGTGGCCGCGGCAACGCAAGAACCTCGCAAACCTCGGTCAAAAGACGGCCAAATTCATGTTTGCATCTATTGGTGGAACGCCAAACAATAATTAGGATATTCAAAACTTTTTCACAATGTTGGACTTTTAGTCTAAACATAGCAGATTTACAAACTGGCTCTTTCCAGTTTAGCCTCCAATACAGACCATTGTTCTACGTCATAATGAATAGAATGTTTAGTTGAACGCAGTGACGTCCGATATTTTCTCTACACAGTAGCACAGCTTGTACCTATTTTTATGCATCTTTCATGAAATATCTAATTTTCAATTTATTGTGAATGTAGAAAAGGGACAATGAATCCTGACAAGAAAAAATACAAGGTAGGTCAACCTTTCAACACTGATTATTAAAACAGTAAACTGATATGGCTGTCCTGATAGTTTGTGGAATTAACTCAATATATAGTTTGATTGTTTCACAGAAGAAGCCTTCTGAAAGAGACCTTGAGGCAGATAAAAAAGCCACAGTGAGTCCAACTGTCATCATAAAAACTTATTATTACGATTATTCTTTATTCGCCACACAATTACATATTAACACGTATTATATTGAGTGTTGAAGGTGACAATGCAAGTCACTTAATTGTCTCAATGTTCTCAAAGGCCTCTGGGGAAAGCCTTTCATCTGAGTTTGCTGCCAAAGGAGACTTCAAGGAGACTTCAAATCAATCTTCCAAGACGGTGGGCAAACCTCAGAGGAAGACCTACGCCTGTGTCCTGAAAGAGGCCGCAGGGGGCTGGGAGAAGATGGCCAGACGGACCTGTCGGATGACCGAGGAGAAGCATCAAGACGTCCTCAGGTCAGCTGAGGCTGAGAAGCCCACTGCCAGAGAGAGGTATCTGGCCAGGGAGGTGGAGAAGATGAAGGTGGAGAGGATCAACTTTGAGAACACAATACAGAAGCTTCACCAGAAGCTCCTGGCGGAAGTGAAAGCTCGTGTTCAAGGAGAAGAAGCTCTGGCCAGGGCTCGGACTACCCTGCGACGCCGCAACGCCGCCAAGATGGAGGCAGAAAGAACCGCCAGCCTCGCAACAGCAAACTTGGTGGACCTCGAAAGGGCCCGACAGGATCTGGAGGATGGTTTGACCTCTCACCTCAGAGACTGGGAGAAGGAGAGGGAGGAGCTGACATCTCAGAGGAACCAGGCGGTCGAAGCCCTGAAGTTGTCTGAGCAGGGCCTCACTGTGGCCACAGCCAAGCTGGTGGAGGTGGGAAACATGGCCCCCAAACCAGCTCAGTTTGGGGGAGAGTTCCAGACGGAGCTCTCTAGCCTCAGAGCTGAAATCTGGGCGGCTCAATCTGCCAGAAAGACGTCCGATGCTAAATGCAACATGACCAGGGCAAATCTCATCACACTGGAGAGGAACCTTCGGGCAGAAATTGCAGAGAAGGATGGGAAGATCTTCGTCCTCTTCAGTGAGAAGAAGGAGGCCCTCCAAGTGTCGCAGAAGGCAGAACAGGACCTGGAGGCTTTTAAAGCCAATCTCATGAAGATGGCCGGTGTCATGACCAGACTGCAAGTCAACTTGAGGGAGAAGGACAAGCGCTGCCATGATCTGGAGAAGGCCCTGGACGAAGTTCAGGATGAATCCCGTCACATCAGAAAGGAGCTGATTGATAAATGTGCAGAGATGGAGGCTCGAGAGAAACAGGCTGCAGACACAGCTGTGGAGCTGCTGTCTCTGCAGAAAGTGGCTCACCAATCAGCAGCAGACCTGAAGGCTCTGCAGAAAGTGGCTGACCAATCAGCAGCAGACCTGAAGGCTCGGCTGAAACAGGCTGAGCAATCAGCAGTAGACCTGGAGGCCCTGCAGAAAAAGTCTGAGCAATCAGCAGCAGACCTGGAGGAGGCTCTGCAGAAACAGGCTGAAACAAGGTGCCAGTCACAGGAGACCCAAACCGAGGTAGTCCAGTCGTGTCCAGGGCCTACACTAATAATTTTTGTGCATAGAAACAAGCCTTCTAATATGTCCTGTAATGCATATTGGAGTGTAAACCCTGCATGTTCCCTTGTGTACTGGGGTCGATGTGTTGACACTTTGTGTTTTTCAGAAAAGTTTGGGCAAAAAGAATAAGAAGGGTGGCTGCTTTGGCCGCATGATGTTCTGGAGAAAATCCCAGCATGCATAGGGGGATGTTAACACCTTCATCCACCACCCTCGCCTCCTCCCTCCCTACAACCTTCCTCCACCACAAACCACCATCATCTCTACCCTCCTCCACCACAACCACCATCATCTCTACCCTCCACCACAAACCACCATCATCTCTACCCTCCTCCACCACAACCACCATCATCTCTACCTTCCACCACAAACCACCATCATCTCTACCCTCCACCACCACAAACCACCATCATCTCTAGCCTCCCTCCACCACAAACCACCATCATCTCTACCCTCCTCGCTTACAAACCACTATCATCTCCACCCTCCTCCACCCCAAACAACCATGACCCTTACCGTGCACACACTAGACATACATCATCCTTACCACTATCCACCCATCTGACCTTATCCAAACACAAACACACATATCCTTAATCTCCCTAACCCTTGATACATGGCATCATGCATATCAACATTCTTGCATGCTGAATAGCTCAATAAAAGATGCCTCCCAAAACTTGGGGTCTTGCTTTTTCCTTCCTCATGATAGTGGCGTAAGCCTGTGTACAAGGGATGAAACTGACCTAATAGATAAACTTTCCATGGAATCACATGACACGGAATGTGTTCAAGACTGATAGTTACGAAGCTCTGTGTGTGTGTGTGTTTGAGGCACACAGCTGCACAGGTCAGCATGAGACTCGGAATGAGCGGGATGGTTGTCATGATGACACACAGCTGGCTCTTGGCTCTAGGGCACGATACCTGGCACCTGAGGGTCCCCTACTACCCCCTCAAAGCACTCCATGACAACGCCTTCAAAATGCTTTATCGACAAACATTTCGCTTGACAAACAGCACCTCTCTATACAACTGAACACAAAACAAGACGTCAGTGATATTGTCAAACCACAGAAAGTCCAGCTCACAGTGCTCTCGTTGTACAGATCCTTACTAATACTGTACCCCAGTGTTGTTTTATACCAAAGCCTCCTGCGCATTAATGATGTAAACAAATCACACCCCACACAGCCTTCACTCTGTCTCCTCACTGCTCACTTTCTCACACTCACTCATTCTCTGTCTCCCCCCCCAGTCTCCGTTACTTTAATAACCACATTCATATTAATAATTCATAATGACAATCTCCAGGTTAAATTAAGACAAGCGGCTTGACAGAGTTAGAGTCAAAACCCAACGGGAAGATGGTCACAACTTCTTCCAACCCACAGCAGAAACGGACGTAACAATATTCGGTGTTCTGCAGGCATCAAACTAGTTTCATTACTACGATACAGAATGATAGTTCTCGGTTCTGCACATACATACATACATACATACATACATACATACATACATACATACATACATACATACATACATACATACATACATACATACATACATACATACATACATACATACATACATACATACATACATACATGTGTGTATGGTGTCAGGACAACAACCTCTCTCTTAACATCAGCAAGACCAAGGAGATGATTGTGGACTTTAGGAGGCGGCAGGAGGAGGATCCTGCACCCCTATTCATCAATGGATCGGAAGTGGAGAAGGTCAGCTGCTTCAAGTTCCTCGGGGTGAACATCAGCAATGACCTCACCTGGTCTGTTCACACGGACAAGGTGGTCAAAACGGCCCGTAAGCGCCTCTTCTTCCTGAGGAGACTGAAGAAGTTTGGTATGGACTCAGTCATCCTTACTAACTTTTACAGATGCACTATAGAAAGCATTCTGACTGGTTGTATCACAGTGTGGTATGGGAGCTGCACAGACCGGGACCGCAAGGCCCTACGAAGTGTGGTCCGTTCTGCTGAGTTCATCATCGGCAGGAAGCTCCCAGCCCTACAGGACACCTACCACACACGTTGCCTTAGGAAAGCCAGCAGGATTCTAAGAGACTGTTCCCACCCATCCTTCAGTCTCTTTACCCCGTTGCCTTCTGGCAGGCGTTACCGCAGCATCCGGTCGCGCACACGCAGACTGGACAACAGTTTCTACCCAAGGGTCATCAGGCTTCTCAATGGACACTGATATGGACATTTTTACTGCACACTAGTCACTTATACACTGTCACTTTCAGCTACTGGTTGCTCTTTCAGTAACATTGCACTACTGTACCTCGCCACCAGGCTCCTGTTTGGTCATTGACAAAGTCACTGATCTGTAAATTTGCACTACTGCACTGTACTCCATTTAGGTTAGATTAGTTTATAGGGTTGTAACAGGTTTTTTTTTTTTTTTTTTTTTTTGTGTATTAGGGTTATTATAGCGTACTATTTATTGTTATCTGTAATTTAGGAAGTTTTAGTGTTAGGGTTAGTATAGTCGTTTATTTATTGCTATCTGTATATTTAGGAAGTTCACTTATCTAAGCTCAGCATAGATGTAAATTTGTTCTGTGTACTTATATGTTATGTTATGCCAAGTGCTTGCGTTGTCTTGTCTTAAGAATTTCAGTGCCCAGTCTAACCTTGTGTTGCTCTGTGCACCTGACAAATAAAAGACTTGAACTTGAACTTGAACATGTAACGTCAGCTGGGTTGCAGAACACATAATAACAATAAAAAATTTAGGTCGAGACAAACTGGAGACAGAGAGGGAAACATTCCACACCTGGACACGTGCGATCACTCACCCTGACCCCACCAACCCCTGGTCCCAGTGGCGATTTTTTTAAGACTGCAAGGGAAGCTCATCTTCCCCTAACATTAAAAAATGATCATGTTTAAATATTTACTATTATGTTTACATTTTAAATGCATTAGAACATGTTCATATCGAAGACGAGTTCGTTCAGAATCAGCAATGTATATTAGCAGGTCGACTGCCTGATTTCCTTATCATACATTCCCGTAGCACAACAGTGCATTTCCCTGTTGAAGCTCAGCTTCCATGGGCTTCAATGGGGCTGCTTTGAACAGTTTTTTTCAGTGGTTCGAAACTATACGTTCATTGGATAAATGCTGCGATTATGTCCCGCCCCAGACACTCAGCGTCTATGGGGGTGAATGGAGGAGTGGGCTGGCCTGGAAGCTGGTGATTGGAGGGTCTTGTCATCTTGGAAGACAAAAGTAGCTGTGTCTACTAATATATAAGTCTATGATCCAACGTTAAATATGTTCCGGCGTGTTCCGGCTCAAATTAAGTCCTGGTTCTCTGGACCAATAGAGGGGTGCCCCTTAAACATGTCACCCCAACACTGGGAACAAGCCCCTGTGCATAGACATTACATCACTAAAACTCCTTCTCATCTCTTTTAGACCTCCTCTACTTTAATGTCTCCATCTTCGCCCCCTCCCCCTTCTCACTCTCCTTCTGGTCACTTAGCATCAGTTTGTCTCGCTTAATACATATTAATAGAATAATAAGAATCCTCCTCCACCCTCCTCGGGCTCTCTCTGTCTCACTTACTCTTACTCTCTCTCTGCTTCCTCCATCTCTCTCGATCCCCCTCCCTCTTTCCCCCTCCTTCCATCTCTCTCTCTCTCTCTCTCTCTCTCTCTCTCTCTCTCTCTCTCTCTCTCTCTCTCTCTCTCTCTCTCTCTCTCTCTCATGTCCTGTCTAATGAAAAGACAGCAGGGTTGATGAATTCATGCTCTTATTAGGGTCGCTCCAACCGCTCTCACAGTGAGATCCCTCTGGTACATCTAGTTACTGCTGTACTTTCCACACACATACACGCACACAAAATACATCCGCACACACACAAATACACACCCACACACACACAAATACACACGGAACGTGGAGGTAAAAAAAAAAAAAAGAATGTGTGTGCCCATGGTGATAGAACTGGCTCTCATGTCCCTGTCTGGAACACGAGAGAGTTGGAGGTTGACCATTGGAGCTGCACAACCAGGGACCTTCCCCAGCGAGCTGGAGTTCTAGAACTACTCTCCAGAGGTGGGTTGCGGGTTCTAAAGCCAGTTCTGAGCAGGGTTTCCAGGTAGGGTGACGGGGCATACCTGTGGTTCTTGTCCTCCATTTGCAGAGTGTAGACCGTGTCGTCTGCCAGCAGAGCGCGTGTGTGTGTGTTGCCGGGGTTCTCTCCCCACTTCAGCTTCAGGCTTTGGGGGCCCGCTGCGGAACATTCAAGAGGTGGAGGGGCTGGGGGAAGGGGGCGTGTCCTTGCCAGCAGGGGCGGGCTCAAGGGGCTGCAGCCAATCGCGTTTACCGCCTGTATCTGCACGCTAAAATACAAAGAGAGAACAAGACAGAGAGTTGGGAGGTGTGTGTGTATGATTCCATCCACGCATGGATTTGGGGTGGATGTATACACACTCACTGTCAACTCACTTCAACATGTGATGGACAGCGACACATACTTAACCACATATGTGCCCACACACAAATATACAGAAACATCCACTCTAGCCCCCCCACCTTTACACACACTCTCACATATACACCCCCTGACTAAACACATTTAACGGGCTCTTTGATCAGGTAAGAGAAGTCATCTTTGTTGTTGACCCCCCCCGATCTTCCTATAAGGAGCTCTTCCTCTCCTCTTCCTCCTCGCATAAGGCGATGTTGTGGCAGGTTTCTATCCCCCTGCTCCCCCTATCTCTTCCTTCCTCTCCTCCTCTCCTTCTTTCTCTCCTCGAGCGAGGGGTTGTTGTGGCAGGTTTGGACCCCTCATCCCCTGTTTTCCTCCTCCCCTTCCATCTCTCCTCCCCCTCCCTCTCTCTTCCCCTTCTTTTCCTCCCCCCCCCCCCCACCTTCTAGGAACTGCCACAGTCTGATTGGCTGATTCATCAATTAGCCACAAGAATCCACTAGCGCTGTCTACTGTCTGACATTTGAACAAGCACACACACCGTAACCTTTCGGTTACAACACACGCGGTTACACACGCACACACTTCGAAACACACACACACACACGCAAGGGCGGATGCATTTGCGTGCACACAGAAACACACACACAGACACTCACACAAACATGAATGCAGGAAAGCACATGGAAACACACTTTCGGGAAAGGACAAACTGTTAACTTTCCCTGCTAACCTTTTCTGTTATTATAATACTACATAACCACACACACACACAAACACACAAGGCTAGCTCCATCTGTCAGTGTGGTAATTAGTTACACATGGACAGACAATGGTTGAGTGGTTTAGAGAGACAGAGATGAGAAGGGGGGAGATGGAGAGAGGGGGACAGGGAGAGTCTGTGTGTGTGTGTGTTTCAGTGTGTTGGTTTAATTCTTACCTTTTATCTCATATCTTTTATCTTTATCTTATCAAATAATGAGATCAGCTCTTGTGTTTCTCTTTTCTTTCCATCTACAGCACAAAACTGAGTCTGATATGCAGAGAAACATTCATAAGAAGCAGCTCTACTACCATCTTCTCTCTCTCTGTTTTTCTCTCCCTTCCTCGCTCTCAATCTTTCTCTCCTACCCTCTCGCACTCTCTGTCTAACGCTGTTCTTTTCACTCTCTCTAGTCAACACAATCATCATCAATCACACACACGCATCCACGCTCACACACACAGTAAACAAACCACTTCAAACCATGAAGAAGTATTGAGATCAAATCTTTTCTGAAACACACAAACGAATGCTTGTGTTTGTAAAGGTTCCTGTATATATGGATTGCAATTACCTACATCCTACAAACACACACACACACACACAAGCACAGGTACAAACATCCAAACGCCATCAGTCCATTGAGTGGGTAGTGTTCCCTGTTATGTAAGAGAGTGACATGAGGACCATAACCACAAACACAATCAAGTCGTAAGCTACCTCTCCCTACGCTGAAACACAACACACACAAAGTCTCACCCACTCCAACTATTCAGATTTGTAGAAGCACAAACACACACAGGCTGATGATGAGTAGTGGTTGTTTACTGTTGCTGCACCTTATCAGTGATGCATTTATAAGCACTTCTCTCTCACTTTCTCTCTATAACACGTTCTCTTTTGTATGTGTATTTGTGCGTGCGTGTGTTTATTTACATTTGTGCGTGTGTACGTATTTATGTTTGCGTGTGTGTGCGTGTATTTATTTTTGTGGATGTGTGTGTGCATGTCTGTACCTGTACTCGCTGTCTGGTTGCAGGTCCGTAATAAGGTGAGAAGTTCCCGTCTCCACGGTGATTGTCTGCTCATTGAGGGTGATGATGTAAGAGGTCATCTCTTCTCCATTGTTGCTTGGCTCCTCCCATTTGAGGAAAAGGCAGGTGGAGGGGGAGTGGCCCAACTCTGAGGGGTTGTGGGAGAGGGTGGAAACCGGGTCTGGACTGGTTGGTGGGGTCTGGAAGCACACCTGTTCACTGTAGGGCCCCGCCCCTGCCTGATTCACAGCCTGTGAGAGAGAGAGAGAGAGAGAGAGAGAGAGAGAGAGAGAGAGAGAGAGAGAGAGAGAGAGAGAGAGAGAGAGAGAGAGAGAGAGAGAGAGAGAGAGAGAAAGAAAGAAAGAAAGAAAGAAAGAAAGAAAGAAAGAAAGAAAGAAAGAAAGAAAGAAAGAAAGAAAGAAAGAAAGAAAGAAAGAAAGAAAGAAAGAAAGAGAGAAAGAGAGAGAGGAAAAAGCTTATTATATATACTACCTTTCATACACAAGGTCACAAAATACATCACAAAGTAAAGCTGTTAAAGATAAAAGGTAAAACCCATTCATTTCCAGTAATAAAATAAAAAGTTTAGCACTGGTGTTACATGTTGAAATTGCCTCTGTATCACACATATAGGTCGTACCCCAAGTAGCTGAAGGTTAAGGTTGATGGACTAGGCATTGAACTATCATGGATGTCTGACGTGAAATCAAGATGAGTGACTAAGACGATGACACACTGCGCAGTTAATCACACACACAGGCACACTCCACACAGTCTCACACACACTCCAACACACACATACATACACCCACACACACCCACCCACACACACATCAGTGTGTGTGTCCTGTTTGTCCTCTGATTCCGATTACATAAAGCTTATAAATGAGCTCATAAACACAACCATAAGCGTTCCAGTTAAACTAGACATCAGTCTTAGGGCAGGACAGGGTCCTGACAGAGGAATGGGTGTGTAGGTGTGTGTGTGAGTGTGTGTGTGTGTGTGTGTGTGTGTGAGAGAGAGAGAGAGACAGAGAGAGACAGAGAGAGAGATAGGAAAAAATAATAATGTTTACCCTTCTAGGTAGGCTAGGTAATATACCTAGGTAGTATAAAGTGAATATACTTCAACCTTAAAATGACCTTAACTCTTTTCTGTGTATGTGTGTGTGAGTATGTGTATGTGTGCTGGTAAACAAAGGACATTTTACATTTTGGAATTGAAGATATATATTTTCTTGGTCATCACAAGTCAAGTGCTATTTCTATAGGATCACATGGGTTGGGGATAGGAGTTAAGGGGATATGAGTTAAGGATAGTGTTTGGAGCTAGGGTTAGGTTTACGGTTATCAGTTAGGGTTAGAGTTAGGAAAAACAGGATTTTGAACCTGACTGAATTGTGCGTCCCTTGACGAACAGCCACACCAACGTGTGCGTGTAGGTGTGTGTGTGTACCTGTAGCCTGCAGCAGTACTGAGTAGCAGGAGTCAGCTCCGACAGCTCACACTGTGTTGCGCTCCCACAGTAGACGACATCCATGGACGTGTCCTCCCTCGCCCACTCCAGACGGTACTCTGAGATGTCGGAGCCAGAACCTTCCGGGCTCTACGGAACACGACGACACAAGAAACTTAAAACGCACACGGCAAAACCCTGTATCTGTACCGAACACGGGAGAGCACACGAGGACTCAGAGGCAAGGTAGAAAGAAGATGACACACCAGGATTTAGGACACCGGAGAACAACAGGAGACTCTTTCCTACTTAGACAAGCAAGGGGAGCAGATTAGCAGGTGAGGGGATGGGTTTAGGAAACACCAGGCCCTCACATCCAATCTCTGCCTGGAGAGCTCAGGGGGAGGTCATCAGGGGACAGGATGAACAATAAGAGGATTGTGGCAACTCGAAAGGGAATGAAAAGCGTGGCTTTGTAGGGGCCGGGCCAGCCAATCAGCAGCTTGTCTCATCTCCGAAAGCGGAGGTGGAGTGGGGCTGTGTCATCGTCAAGGGGTGGAGGACAGAGGAACAGGATCTTATGGCCTCCCCCTCTTCTCTCACCTGGCTTCCTCTTCTCTCCCTATCCTCCTCTCTCTCCCCCCTCTTTCTTCCTATCCCCCTGAAGTGTACTGTGTACCGTGAAAGGGCTTCTTCTCGGAACGTTTCTTGTCTATCGTCTGCCTTTTGATATCAAGGGGGACTTACATAATGGCTTTGTTAACTCTAGTGGATCCGAGAACCCCTTGTACACGTCTGTGTGTGTGTCGCTCCTTATGTGTGTATGCATGTGTGTGCGTGGGTCTTACCTCCCAGTTGAGTGTTATGCAGGTGTTGTTGGTGAGGGTGACGACAGGCGCCACACACTGGCCAGGAGGACCTGCTGCAGTCGTCACCTCCGCAGGCTCAGAGTACTCTCCGAACTGAGTGAACGCATGCACACACACACACATATGCACACAAACACACACACACACACAACACACATACATATATGCACACACACACACAACACACACACATATATGCATACACACAACACACATGCACACACCCAACACACACAAACACACAACACACACAAAAAGATCAAGTCGTTTGTCTGGGACAATAGAAGCTCCAAATGGGAAGCATTAGAGACATAGATAACCACAACAGATTGGTGGGAGGGTATGTTCTGCTGCCTGGATAATCACTGCCCTGCTGGGACACTGCAATTGTTTGTCTCACTCTCTTGTTTTGAAGGTTTTTTTTTACCCTCCCAATGTCTGTGTGTGTGTCTGTGTGTGTGAGAGAGCGTGTGTGTGTGTGTAAAAGACTGTGTGTGTGTCTGCTTGTTCAGACAGCCTGTCTGAATGCTAACCAGGTCTGAATGGTTCAGTCTGGTCCCAGAAACTGGCTGATAAACCAATCGATTAAGAAGCAGAATGAACACTTCTATGGCCTGTCTGTCAGTCCGTCTGTCTGTCTGTCTGTCTGTCTGCCTGCTTGCCACCAACAACTGAGAATGTCTACATGTGTATTTATATGTATGCAAACTTGTGCGTGTGTGCGTGTTCATGCGTGTGCATACGTGCACATCTCACCCCAGCCTCGTTGGCGGCTCGCAGTCGGAAGCTGTACGTGGCTCCGGGCAGCAGCCTACCCACGGTGCACTGCAGCTCCTTCCCCTGGTACTCCTCCCGGGGCTCGCCCTCTCCCTCGCTCATCTCCAAACTGAACACACACTCCTCGCACACACCCTCGGAGACAGGGGAGTCTGGGGGGGGGGGGAGGAAGGGGGGGGGGGGGGAAGGGTGGGGGGAGGAAGGGTGGGGGGGAGTCAATATGTCAGTGTGTGTGGGGGGGGGTTTGACTTTGTCAGATCCGCCACGCACGCAGGGAGGCGTAGCTTGGCAGAGGGCCTGGCTAAGAGCAGATGAGCTAATGCTAACAAGCTCTAATGGAGTTGCATTAGCCGGAGTTAGCGTCTGATTATGCTGCATTCGGGCTGAATTTAGAGGACGAAATTTGCTTCGATTAGAGCTGGCTCGTGTGAAGCAGAGAAGAACCAGAGGTTATTTTAGCCTAGTTCAGCCAAGCTGTTTGCCATCTGAACCACACTGCATGTCACCCTGTGTGTGTGTGTGTGTGTGTGTGTGTGTGTGTGTGTGTGTGTGTGTGTGTGTGTGTGTGTATGTGTGTGTGTTTGTGCGTGCACTCACCCCATTCTAACTGCACTTCCTTGTGTTTGGCTTTACCCACAATCCTTGGTGGCTGACAGGGTCCAGGTGGAACACTTAGTGTGCGGAGTGGAACACTCACGGTACACTGTGGCACACAGAGACACACGAGAACTTTACAGGACAATCAAATATAAGTACAGGGACATTGGAATTATTTGCTGCTGCTCCTCTTGACCGTTTCGTAGCTGCCTGTCTAAACCTATAATAAATATGTCATGAAAATGTCATGTTTGCCATATATGTTGTCCCACATGTAAGATATATGGTCAATATTCATGACAGCTAGGTGAAGAAACCTGATGATTTGTGTCTTTTCCATGGAACAGAGAGAATGAAAAACAGAGGAGCAGAGAGGATCATGGTAAAAAAAAGAACCCAGAGGAGCAGAGAGGATCATGGGAAAAATAACCCAGAAGCAAAGAGGATCATGGGAACAAGAACCCAGAAGCAGAGAGGATCATGGGAAAAAGAACACAAAGGAGCAGAAAGGATCATGGGAAAAAGAACATAGAAGCAGAGAGGATCATGGGAGAAAGAACCCAGAGGAGCAGAGAGGATCATGTTCACCAGGAGAGAGGGAGAAAGAACCCAGAGGAGCAGAGAGGATCATGGGAAAAAGAAGCCAGAGGAGCAGAGAGGATCATGGGACAAAGAACCCGGAAGCAGAGAGGATCATGTTCACCAGGAGAGAGGGAGAAAGAACCCAGAGGAGCAGAGAGGATCATGGGAAAAAGAAGCCAGAGGAGCAGAGAGGATCATGTTCACCGGGAGAGAGGGAGAGAGAGCTGAGGTGCACGTGTTACCTGGCTGTGGCCCCCGGTGCTGATGCTACACACACGCAGGCGATAGGACGTCCCGGGGGTCAGACGCTCACACACACACTCTGTCGCCGGCCCGCTGTAGGCCACCTCCCATTGGCTCGCTGGGCAGGGAGAAAAGAGATGTGACTTAACACACCCAGGCTCACACACACACACACACACACACGCCATGCACTTACACTCACACTGATTTGATAACGCTTTGTATGACCTTGTGTTTAAAACCATTGTGTTCCTGTCATGTTCTCTGTTCATATATTTTAAAGTGTGAATTCCATGAGTGGTAGCTATTGTCTTTGGAGTGAAAAGGGCTTGTCTCATTTATGACTAAACACTTCACTCTAGTACAAGGAAAAGAGAGAGGTGGGAGAAAATACAATAAAAAACGGCGTCAAGTTAAGGACGGCGAATTTGAGCACAGTGTGTTCTAAGGTACGTTATGTTGAAAGAGGCATCCTGGACTCAACTAAAGATCTCAAAGGGAAAGAAAGGGAGGGAGAGAAGAAAGAATTGCATGGTGTTTGTATGTGAGCAGTGCGTACCTTCAGAACAGCCCTGGGTGATCTCCAGCAGGTATGTCAGACTGTCAGAACCCCCGTTGTCCTGGGGAGGATCTGTCAGGGGGAGCACAGTTGTGATGTCACCAGAAAACCAGGAAGAGATGTTACTAAATACTGCTTAATGTGTACATAGTGTGTGTGTCTGAGCGTGTAAGTGAGCGCATCTGAGGGTGAAGGTGTACCCCAGGAGACGGTGAATCCGTAAGGCGTGGCTGCAGTCACACAGGGAGTGGATGGTGGGCCGGGTTTGTCTGGACTGGTGTTGCACACTAGAACCTCACTGGGACTACTTCTGCCCTCCATGTTCGACACTATCAGCTGCAGGGAGAGGGAGAGAGAGAAAAGAGAGAGAGAGAGAGAAGGAGAGAGAGAAAAGAGAAAGAGAGAGAGAGAGAGAGAGAGACACAGAGAAGCGCAGGAGATTGTCAGTAGAATAGAGCTTCATCCACCCCACAGCCGCAACCAGGGCACCACAGGGTCATGTCATCCTACTCTTCTTCTCTCTCCCCCTCGCTCTCTTTTCTCTCCCCCCTCCCCCCCCCCCCCCCCCCCCCCACGCCTACTTGTGTCCTTTCCCTAATCCCTGACATTGCTCTCCTGTTCTGTCCATCTCTTGTTTTCCTTTACATTAGGCCCTCCATCGCTCCGGCTAATGGGGAATCCATTTGCTGTTCTCAGAAATACAAAAAAAACAACAGGTATGTCCGGCTCTGTGTGTTGCTGCTCTGGGAGTGTGTCTGAGTAAGTGCGCATGCTTTTCTGTGTGTGTGTGTGTCTGGATGTGTATGGATTAGTGCATGTGTGTGCGTTTGTACATGTACATGTGTGAGTGTATTTCTGTGTGTTTTTCAAGTCTGTGTGCAGGTGAGGATAAAACTTGGTTAGCTGACCAGTATGCTGACCAGTACACAGTGTCCACTTCTAGCAAGCCACAGCGTCAAATGATGTCTGCTGTGATGACTGGTGTGTGTGTGTGTGTTGGGGCTGAATGGCAGGTGTTTCTGCTGTGGCTTAATAGCTGCTTGGTTGGAAGGACTGTCTCCAGATTACACTGAATGGGGGAGGACTGGGTAGCCGTGGAAACAGAAAGCGTCTGTACTCTGCTTTGGAGAAGGACAATTGGCTGTCATTACACGCGGATGCACGCACACACACGCACACACACACACACAAACACACACACACGCACAGAGGTCTTACCCTGAACTTATACTGTGTGCTTCTTTTCAGGCCCTGTACAGTACAGGTTAGGTTTTCTCCAGTGTACTTTGGATGAAAGTCTGTTCCCTGTTTCAGAGAGAGAAACTACAGTTTGTTAGGGTGGTGTTTGAGGAGGGAGAGAGAGACAGGGAGTTAGGAGGGGAAGAGAGAGACATATGGATAAAGACAAGAGACAGACAGCGATGCGTGTGCGCTCTTTCGTGTGTGAGAAAGAGAGGGAGACATAAGAGAGGGAAAGACAGAAATACAGTTTGACAGTCGTGTGTGTGTGTAAACATGTCTGTATGTGTTCCTGCCCCAGGTGAGCACGTGTGTATGTGTGACTCACGGTGTTCTCTTCCTGGATCTCGAGGGTGTATGTGTGCATCTCCTCGTTGGCGCTGCCGTCAGGGCGCCCCCACTCCAGGGTGATCCAGGACACCCCTGCCCTCACCAGCCTGGGGGCCAGGGGCAGGGCGGGTAGAGTACCAGTGGTGTGGAACACCACATCCGGACTGAAACCACTGCAGCGCAGAAGGGGGGGGGGGGGGGGGACAGGGAGAGAGAGAAGGATAGGATGGAGGGAGAGTGGTGGAAGACAGAGGAGTATAGGATGGAGGGAGGGAGAGAGGCAGGCGGGGAGACAGGGGAGGGAGACAGAGAGACAGACAGAGGATAGGTAGAGAGAACAGGAGGAGATTTGGAGTGAGTGAGTGGAAAAAGAGAGACATGAGTGATGAATGTGGGGGTGTGAGCGTGTGTCCTGCACCAGAGGCAAGGAGAAATACATTTTCCAACAACTTAATGTACAAAAAGACAGTTGCCCCCCCCCCCCATTCTCTCTATTTGCTGTCGCCCTAACAACCATGATGGTGACAGAGCATGGGAGAGGAAGAGAATAGGGCCAAACTACTCCCTCTGCATTCCAAACGGTTGGGACCAGATACTGGACTATTGGGACTGTGCAAAGCTGCAAGGGTGGAGGGTGCACTTTATTTCACTGACCTAGTGCACGTGTTTTAAGCTCTGCAGTGCTGTGTAGTGTCAAAAAGTACTATGTACTGTTAGCTAGTGGTACGCAGTTTCATGTGGTATTACGTATGGTTCTGCAGTGATGTGTAGTGTTATGTCGAGTAATGTAGCACTTTCTACTGTTATGTAGTGATGTGCAGTGTCATGTAGCACTATGTACTGTTATGTAGTGATGTGCAGTGTTATGTAGCACTAATTACTGTTATGTAATGATGTGTAATGTTATGTATCACTACGTACTGTTATGTAGTGATGTGTAGAGCTATGTCACCTACCTGGTGCCCATGTCGTTGTGTGCTGCCACTCTGAAGGTGTAGCCCACCGCAGGACACAGCCTCGACAGCTTACAGTGTCTCTGGCTCCCGAAGTAACATTGTCTGAAAACACTGTTCTTCTTTCCCTGTGGAAGAGAGGAGAGGTGTGGCGAGAGTAAAGGAGCAGGAGAGGAAAGGTGGCGAGATGTGTGGTGTGGAGTGGTAAGAGTGAAGGAGCAGGAGAGGAAAGGTGGTGAGATGTGTGATGTGGTGTGGAGGAGAGGAAACAAAATTGGCTCATTTAAAGAGAACAGAAGTTCCAGGGTCCACTGTAGCTCTCTGTAGAGTTTGATCTGCACAGTCTGGATCTGGATCAGAGTTACTTACCTCATCCCATTCCAGCAGGTAATTAGTAATTTTGGATCCATTGTCATTTGGTGGCTGTAAAAGATAGATATTTGTCATTTTAGTGAGTGTTATTGTCAAACTTAAACAGTGAATAAAGACGAAAACAATGTTTTATGTGGCAAGTTATGGTTGTGAAAAAGCCTCAAAAGGAAGTTCAAATGACCACCCCGACCCTAATTCTACCAATGCACGTGTGTTTTGTTATGCAGGTTGTTTGACGTACAAAAGACCATCATAGCTCCCATGCTGAACCAACTGCAATAATAACTGTACAGAAATAAACCATGTTTGTGCATCGGCGGAGTGATGAGTTGGGGTCATCTTAGTTCCCGTCCATAGAAAAGCTCAAAAGCTTTATAACGCTAATTTCACCCTTAGTAGCTGAGAACATGGTACTGTACATTTAAATGCAGGGTGAGGAACAGTGTGTTTGTGTTGTTGCATGCACGTGCGTGCACGTGTGTGTGTGTGGGTGTGTGTGTGTGTGTGTGTGTGTGTGGATGAGTACTCTACCTTCTACTGCAGGGTAAGGAAAAACTTTTTTTTGTGTTTGTGTGTACCAGTAATTGCGTGCTTGTTTGTGTGTAGATGCACGTTTATGAGTGTGTGTGTATGTGTGTGTATGTGTGTGAGTGTTAGGGTGACCAGACGTCCTCTTTTACCGGGACATGTCCTCTTTTCGAGACCTAAAAAAATGCGTCCAGCAGGGATTCCAGAATCGTCCGGGATTTTGCCTCGTCCGATATTTGTGTTTCTCTGGGTCTTTCACAAACTATTTATTACGCCCTTACAATTTTTGGAAAGGGTATCTCCCTCATGTTCCACCTTCTTGCGCGACCTCTGACAGTAGAGACTGTCATTGGTCGACCGCTTTCTTAGTGTTGCCAGATGCACAATAATTATCCTCCAAATACAATAAGTTTGAGCCTTTGGTACGATACTTCGCCATTTCCAATCCGGAAATGGTGTGGGTAGCGGCCCAAAAAAATGTGGCAAAATCCTCTGCAATATTCTTCTGTTGGTATTCACTCTCGTTTTGAGCTTCAAGTGGGATCAGCTTGGGCGTGCTGTATGTTCCAGAGTGACCAACACAAACATGTTGGCTGACTTGCGACAAATCCTGGTTAAGGAATGGGATGCCATCCCACAGCAGTGTGTGACCAGGCTGGTGACCAGCATGAGGAGGAGATGCCAAGCTGTTGTGGCTGCGTATGGATCTTCCACACGCTACTGAGGTGTAAAATGAATAAAGTGTAAAAATTGCCAATATGTGTTATTTTTTCCTTATTACTGTGGGAGAGTGCAATCATCCAATCCACCAAGCAACTCAAAACGAGAGTGAATACCAACAGAAGAACATTGCAGGGGATTTTGGCAAATTTTTGGGGGCTGCTACCCACACAGTTAGCTGTGTTGCTCATTCCAAGAATGCACGATCCTTACAAGTTCTACCTCGTTGTAAAGGTGACTAATCAGGCTTTCCAATGATATAAAATACAATACCAATTGGTATTATTGAAGTGTAGGAATAATCGACCGAAATAACGCTTCAGAACTTTTTTTGAGGGGTTTATATCAGGAGCACTGAAAAGTGTCTTAATTTTCTTATTTTAACATGTGGCAATATAAAGAATGTATTATTTAGAATGTTTTATTTGTTATCATTATTGCTTTAATATATGGACAAGACACATTAAATACATTAAATGACCACTGAAAGCCACAGAAGCCCTGGACTAAATGCCACAAAAAAGATTTGTTTTACATTAGCACTTTGCAATTTTGTTAAGGTTTACTAAATAAATGATCATATATCCTATGTCGTTTGTGTAATTTTAGTCATTTCATTTGGGACATTTGTATGCATTTACATGGTGATGGTGGGGCATTCAATAAACTACCACCACCAAACCTCGCCCCCCCCCCCAGTCCCCCTGCCACCGCCACCGCGACAAAGTATCATCTTTTTCACAAACTCAAATCTGGTCACCCTAGTGAATGTGTGTGTTTGTGTGTATGTGTGTATGTGTGTATGTGTGTATGTGTGGGTACCTTCCACTGCAGGGTGAGGGAGCTCTTGGTGCGGTGAGACAGTTTCGGGGGGGAGGGGGGGTCTGGGATGCTGCAGTGTGTAGTGAAGGACCCAGCCTCAGAGTACACCCCTCTCACTGAGTTACACACTGCTGACACTCTGCAACACACACACACACGCACGAGAACACACGCACACACCCAACAACACACACACACAGTCACATTAACACAACCTGGGCTACACTATCAACACATGCCCATACAGATGTTTCCAAGTGTGTATGTGTGTGTCTGTGTTCCTACCGTACGTGGTAGTCCGTGGCAGGCCTGAGGTCTCTCAGGCTACACTCCAGCTCCTCTCCGCTGTATATGAGGCGGTACTTGCCGTCTCGTCCCTTGTCGGAGAGCGTCACCTCGTAGGAGCATGCGACGGGAGCGCCGTTCCCCAGCCTGTTCACCAGCCCGACTGGGGGGTTCCAGGAGAGACGCACGGCCCGCGCCTGCACGTTGCACACCTGCGACACACAGACACACAGGTCCGACACCTGGGACGCAGGCTATACACACACACACAATTACGTATTGGTGTGTGGGAGGTTGAGTTTTCTGGGGAATGTCAACATGGATCTTGTTTTGCTAAGACCAGCCAGTGTATGTTTGCGTATATGTGTGTGTCTGAGTGTCGTTGTGTCCAGGGATAGTGTCTGTGTAAATAGGTCTTCTCCAATCTTCCATCTCCTCACCCTCAGCAGTGCTCCAGAATGACTCAATGACACCCAGCTGAATAGGTGGCTGGGTAAAGGTGTGTTTAAAGCCAATAGCTCCATCTATCATTCTGCTATCCCCTTCCTTGGGTCTCACCACACTAAAACACGGCCACCTTATAACTCAGTCTGGCAAGCTCTGTCTGCCTGTTCATCTTTCACCCCCTGTCAGACACACACATATTCCCTTCAGCACGGCCTATATATTCTAGACTCAGTGATTGTCCAATCGACTCCTTTCTATCTATGCTTCGGCATTGGTTGGGCAATTCATCACCACCACACTCCAAGTCCATCTCAGGAGCAGTGGTTTCACAGCACCAAACAAACACACACACACACACGCACGCACACACACACACACAAACACACACTCTCTGTCTCTCTCCTGTTCTGAGAAACCTGGGAGGACACCGCCCTCATGTGGTGAGATTAGAGTATGCAGGTCGTGATCTCCCTCTGTGTGTTTCCAGTCAATGACTGTGTGTGTTTATAAGTGTGTGTTTATACAGTACCAGTCAGAAGGTTGGACACATGGAATGGGAAGGCGTGTCCAAGCTTTTGACTGGTACTGAAAGTGATGTGAACAACGTGATACTTTGCCAACCGGTGTTTTGCTTGCGTGTGTGTGCATGTGTATCTGTGTGTGTATCTGTAAGTGTATCTGTGTGTGTGTGTGTGTGTGTGTGTGTACAGTACCAGTCAAAAGTCACCTTTGACTGGTACTGTAAGTATGTGTGTATATTTCTGTGTGTGTGCATGTGAGCGTATGAGCGTGTATTATTGTGCGTGTATTTATGGGTGTGCGTCAGTGTCTGTTTTGTGGTGTAAGAAATACAGAAATATCCTCCACGTGTTGTGCTCTCCTGAAGCTGTCGAAGCAGGCCATTTAAATGCACATCGCTCTGAAGACAGATAGACACTGGTGGGTTTGCCCTCTGTGGGGAGACTGAGTGCGGTGTGGAGATGGAGTGGAGAGGAGAGTGGAAGAGAGGAGAGGGTCTCCTCAGGTTCGCAAACAAGACCGTGTAGGCTTTAGGTTCGGCCTCTGAAACAGCGTGCTTGTTCTTTCATGTGGATGTGTGTTTATACGTTAGCGTGCAGTATGATATGTATTGTGTGTGTGTGTGTGTGTGCATGGGTGGCGCTAGGGAGGGGCTAGCAGGCGCTTCAGCACCCCCAAGAAAGACCAAAGCACCCCGATAGCACCCCCAAAAGTATAGCTCATTTATTAATAGTATTTATATATAATATATATGTAATTGCGCAGCTCCCCCTGTCAATGGTCTAGCACCCCCTCAACACCGGCATAACAAATTATCTGGCGCCGCCCCTATGTGTGTGTGTGTGTGCTGTTCTTGACTTACCTGTGGTTTATCGATGGTGGACAGCACGTCCTGGACCCTCTTGGCCTCAGTGTCGTGATCTGAGGATGGATTAGACAGTCAGACAGACAGTCAGACAGACAGACAGACAGGCAGGCTGACAGACATCTCACTTCTGGCAGTCACCACTAGGGGGCAGACCAGAGGGTTCCTACTCATAGGTAGGGCCACAACACACACAGACTTGGGGCTCTTAGATGGGAATGAACAGGCAGCACCAACATGCATGCTGCAGGATGATGAGGACTGGACCAGCAGAGAGGAGCTACTGCTGAGGAGAACAGGGACAGGACAGACGCCCACACCTCCATAGACTCAGACTGGATTACACTTCAACCTCATACTGTGCATACCCCCTCACATCTCCCTCTCCCCCTCCCTCCTCTCCCCCTCTCTCCCCCTCTCTCTCTGTCTCCCCTGTCCTTCCCACCAGCTGACTATGAGCTATGAAGTGGGGGGCCCCGGTCATGCCTGACCGTACAGCGTTCCAGTAAGCTCTCTCACACACACACGCACACACACACACACATACCATTCCAGTGGCTGAAGGTGATTTAGGAGTGGCTCGGGCTTAGACGTGGAGGTGTGTGCGTGTGTGTGTGTGTGTGTGTGTGGTAATGGAAGTCATCTCCCCAGTGAGTAATCCCAAAACCAGGTTTTTCCAACCGAAGCAGGGCCGTTTTCTCCATCAGGGCCCCCAATCAGTAAATCACACAGGATGTGTGTGCGCGCGTGTGTGTGTGAGGGTAGCCTGAAGAGCAGTGCGGTCACACACACAAGACCCCAGTGAAACCCTGTATGTTTGAAGGCTCTGGAACTGTGGCTGCACGGCTCAAGTCTCTGATACACACCGTTCACTTCGATGCGTTACTCCCTCAGCCACACACACACACACACACAAAGACACACACAGCCCTCCACTGTATTTCTGAGTAGGCTTTGTAAGATCTAGAGAGGTTAGCCCCCTGGGTACCCCTTATCAGACAACATGGTAGTGTGCCAGGTTAAGGGGTGTATACACACACCATCAAGCTCATTAACAAACCGGCACACACAGTCCAATTTCAATACAGATATATATTTAATCCGTGACATACAACACAGTTTTCTGGTCACGCTCCCTTCTTATATGCAAACACTCCATCAACGAATCGCCCAATGAGACACAGCCTGTCTTGTTGCTGCAGGAAGTCCCTACATGGCTCAGGGGTGGATCCAACGAGCTCCCAGATATCTTCCCTCAATCACCACGGCCCTCACCTCTCCCCGTCTGTCACAGTAGTTACAGTAAACTGATGTAGGGGTGAGGTTATGGTTACGGTTGGGGTCGGGGTCATGTTGGGGTCAACGTTAGTTCGTTTCCTAACAACAACGCCTCCGAAGGAGTCAATCGTTCACTAAATGATTGGTAAATATCGGTAATCTACAGTCAGGTGTGTGTGTGTGCAAGTAGTGCTTTATGGGTTGTCTGACAAGTGGGTGATGGAGTAGGCAGAATAGAGAGCAGGCACGTAAATACGTGTGTGTGTGTGTGTGTGTGTGTGTGTGAGGCAGGAAATTCTTCTGACAGGTTCTTCTGGGTGGTGCCTTGGGGTACACTTATGAGTGACGCCAACAATGATGTCATGGAAGCACAACCTCAACTTGACCTCCACTTACTGTGTGCGTGACTGTGTGTCTGCGTGTGTGTGTGTGTGTGTGTGTGTGCGTGTGTTTGTGACCGTGTCTGTGTGTGTGTCTTTGTGGTTGTGTGTCCGCTTGTGTGTCAGTCTAATACAAACTAGTGTCTGGTAACAACCTGTCACTGTGACTATGTGTTTCTCTGTCTGTCTCTGTTGCTGGGATGGAGGAAGACAAGATGCCACAGAATGACAGAGAGAGACAGAAAGAAACAGAAAGAAAAGAGAGGGAGAGAGGGAGACAGGGAGAGAGGGAAAGAGGGAGAGAGAGGGAGAGAGTGGAGAGAGGGAGAGAGAGGGAGAGAGTGGAGGGAGGGAGGGAGAGAGAAAGAGGGAGACTGGACAGACAGAGGGAGAGACAGAGGGAGAGAGGGAGCAGGACACAAAGACAGAGAGACTCCCCTTCGTCTCGTCCTCCTCCCCCATCTCCCTCTCCCTCCACCTCCACGCATCCTCACCTCCTCTCCCCCATCTGACCTCACTTCCTGGGCCTGTCTGGCAGTCTGTGTTTGATTACTCGGGCAGGCAGTCCGCGAGGGAGAGAGGAGGATGAGCCAAAATGGATGAGGGCAGGAGCGTGAAAGACACAGCCAGGTGAGGAGAAGCAAGATGGAGGGAGGGATTCGAGAAGAAAAAATTAAGGAAAGTGAGGACATAGTTAAGGGGGCGCAGAGGGAGGGATAAAAGAAGGATTGTGTGGAGGAGGAGAGGAGAGGTGGAGGCAGCTGAGAATGGCTAGAGCAGAGAAGGGTATAGGTAGAGAAGAGAGGAGATTACACTATATTCCAGGGTAGGGACGGCAAGCTCGACTGGAGCTACGGCCAGTAGGACAAACACACACACACACATCGGCACACATCCAGTCACACCAGAGAACCAGAGAAGAGTGACTGTGAGGCATCTTATACAAACATTTCCACAATAAGGAAATGTGTGGAGACACAGATAGGAGCAAGGTGTATTCTGCAGTACTCTGTTGACACACACACACAAACACATGCAACATTCTAACACACACCAGCTTTTTGTAAAGCTCTCTCTTGGAAGTCGCTTTGGATAAAATTGGCGAAATGAATAAATGTAAATGTAGGATTGAGGGGCAGGTATTCTTCCAGCTTGATAATGACGTGTGTCTGTCTGAGTGGAGACGCAAAAAGATTTCCAGAGCCTGGGGGGATAGGAGATCCCTCCTGCACACACTGGTAACGCATTACAGTAAGACCAGGTGTGGTATGACTGCCTCTGATCACTCACCCTGGAGCTACAGTATGTGTGAGTGTGTGTATGCGTGTGTGTGTGAGTGTTGGTGTGGGTATGTGTGTGTGGGTGTCGGTGTGAGTGTGTGTGTGTGTGGCCCACAACAGAGAAGAGGGGTTCCCTGTCTTGAAGCCTTTAATCAACAAAGAACTGGAGAGAGAGAAAGAAAGACAAAGAGAGAGAAAGAGAGAGAGTGGGCTCCGATGCATTTTCATCTCCACATAGTGAGCATTCCATCTGCTCAACAGCTGGGTTCCCACACACACACACACACACACACACACTTTTGCTTGGCATAGTTGTTCAGACCTGCCTGAGACTGTGGTTGTCATGGTGACAGTTTGGTTCTCCTGGCCTTGAGACCTGCGAGTTTGGGGACTAGTGGAAGATTAGAGAGGGCTAAGAGGGAAAGAGTGAGTGTGTGTGTGTATGCTGGGTGGAAAGAACAGAATGTTTTTATGACCGTGACCCCAGCTGACCCTGTTCAGCCCAGTAACACCCTAAAGAAGTACACACCAGTACAGACCAATACACACCAGTATAATACATGTGAATGCATGTTCTACTGAATTTCAGACTGAAGCTACAAACTACTGCGTTTCCCAGGACTGGACTTCCCCTCTCTCAGAATATCAAGCCGCCCCCAGACCCCCCCCCACCCCCCCCACCCCTCCCTGACCCCTCATTAGCTCCTACCTCCCTCTCTCTTTTTTTAATGTCGCTTTTCTCTCTCTCTCTCTCTCTCTCTCTCTCTCTCTCTCTCTCTCTCTCTCTCTCTCTCTCTCTCTCTCTCTCTCTCTCTCTCTCTCTCTCTCTCAACAGTCAAGCATTCATGGCCATGTTTGGTCTTTGGAAAAGGGGAGGGGTCGATTATCACCATGGCGACAAGAGCCAAAACAAGAGAGGGTGGAAGTGTGTTCACACCAGCCAGCAGTTACCATGGCGACAGGTTTGGGGTTTTAAAAGGGCTGAGTCACAATGAGGTCGGGGGTCATTGGAGCTTGCGAGGAGGGCGACATCATCACGACACGGCTGAGGCTTTTAAAAGGCCTTGGTTTCGCTCTGTCACCGTTCTAAAAATGTCCCTGTTGCTGCATAGGTTCTGCAGACTCCCACACCTCCAGTGTAAGGCTGAAAGCCGGGAGCCAAGATGGAGGACACGGC
>NC_061063.1:0-60000 GCF_021917145.1 Hypomesus transpacificus
GCGCAGAGTTGTGCTGCCCGTCAGCTGGTTCTGACGAGAGGGGAGGATGCAGGTGGGGCGGCCCAGGGCTGTGACATCAATCAGACCTCTTAGCCAGCAACCTGCAGAGAAGTGAACGCCCGCCACTGTGGGCCGCCATCAATCACACCGTCCTCGATGTCACAGACACACACAGACGGGCAGGCATGCATACACACTGGACCCGAGACAATCTATTCCCTCAACACAAACAACACGATTCAGGAGGTCACTGAATCTAATAAAAGAGAAACAGAAGTTGAAAATGTCAACTAGAAAAAGTATCTGCAAGTCAAAATGTCAAGTAGACAGTATGCCTCCCCGCTCTGACTTTTTCTCACTTGTTCAACCTTGGTTTTCTCGCTCTCTGGTTGTCTCTGCCCCTCCCTTCATCTCCTCTCTTCCCCCTTACTCTCTCTCCTCCCTCTTACTTTCTTTCCTCCCCTCACTCTCTGTCTTTTTTCCTCTGTCATCTCTTGCTCTGCAGTCCCGTTTACCGTAACTCATCACCATGGAAAAGACTGGACTTACATGTGGCTGAACAGCAGTGAATATGTTTATAGGAGTGTGTCTGCTTGTATGCGTATGTGCGCGTGCTTGTGTGTGCAGGGGTGCGTACAGGCATGTGTGTGTGTAAGTGTGTAAGTGTGTGTGTGAGCTTGCGCGTGTGTGCGTGAATATTTGAGTGCTGGTGTGCATGAGTGTGTGTCGGCGTGTGTGTGTGTGTGTGTCAGTCAGACTCAGTCCTCTATTTCTCCTAGCAGCCTCTTGCCACGCAGGGCACCAATTATACTGCACACAGTCAGAGCAGGGAGCCTGTGTGTGCATGCGCAAGTATATGTGCGTGTGCGTGTGCGTGTGCGTGTGCGTGTGTGTGTGCGTGTGCGTGTAAAAGCAACCAAGCCTGATGTGCTGACATGATCACAGATACTACAGTATACGGGCATGCAGGCTAACTTCACCTCGCCTTACAGCGAGGGAGTGTGGCTGTGTACCTATATGAGTGTGTGTGTGTGAGGGTGTGTGTGTGTGTGTGTGTGTGTGTGAGGGTGTGTGTGTGTGTGTGTGTGTGTGTGTGTATGTGTGTGTGTGTGTGTGTGTGTGTGTGTGTGTGTGTGTGTGTGTGTGTGAGGGGGTACATGTGTGTGAGGATAACAGGCTTGAGTTTTTCTCAGGGCTTTAAGACAGGATACAACACAGCTTATGTAAGTGTTCTTCATGCTTTCTCTAGGGAGGGTTAATGTACTTGGGTGTACCAATTGCACGTGTGGACAAAATAGTCTCTAAATACAAGGTGTGTGTGTGTGTGTATGTGTCACTGATGCTGCACCTTCAACCTGTTTTGTATTAAAGCTTCTCGTACAAGCTTATCCCCTCATGTGCCAGAGGGGAAGTTGAACACTAACTTATCCTTATGAATATTTAACACATGATCATTTATGCTTGGGGCTACTTAGGCCATTGGCCATTACTTTTCACTACCATAGATTTTGCTTTGACAACTATTTGGTCATACTGGGTTGTGCTAGGCTATGCACGAATACGCCAGATCAGCGATTCCCAACCTGTGTGCCGCGGCCCACTAGTGGTTCATTAGGGTAATGCAAGTGAGCCAAACCAATAAAAAATTTATAAAAATATTTATTTTGTTGGTAAATGATGATATTAATTCTTACTAATGTAAAACTTATATTTAGTCTTTAATTCATCATGACCGAAACGCCAATAGTTACGCTTGGAACATCGGCGGTAACCGCCTCTCCCTAAAAAAACGTTGACGGCAGCCCAACAGGACATGTCCGCTTGCATACGCCCAATTCAATTCACTATATCTGCATCACTTCCGCTGATTGCAAAATCCAGGTCAACAACTTCCAGTGGCTAGCAATTTTGTTAGTTCTCAGGTTATCTTCCAAAAATGACAATAAAGATGTAGCTCGGATTCTATGTTGCTGCCCTTCAAGCAAGAGAGAAAGGGGTTCAAATGGTACGTTTCAAGTTACATCGGCAATTACGAAGTTTATCTAATTCACACAGTAAAAGTAGCTAGCTACTAGTTTCACTAGCAAGCTATGAATCGATTTGAGCAGGAGTGTTAGAGCTAGGCTAGCTAGCTAACACTTTTTAACTACACGATGTTCTCAATTATCTATTAAGAGGCCTAAGTTCGCAGATCTCTTGTCGGTCGATGAAAAAAAGCGTGAAGCCACACAATTTGAGTGTAGGGTGTAGGGAGAAAGTAATAGCTAGATTGCTATTAGCTATTGATAGTAACTAGTTAAAATAACCTCTTCGGGTCGTTAAAAGTCACGTTTATAACTTCACAGGAAGTTCTAGACCTGGCATATTTTTTCACATAAATAATTATCACTGTCGTTTGCATAGCCATTATAGCAGTTTGCTATTTAACGTTATGTTATATGAAACTGTAGGAATGGTTGTAGTTCAATGTCAAGAAAGGTCCGTATTTTTCCAGGCACAGTTTTTACCGGGGCGGACATCAAAGTGAATGGGACTTCATACAAGGAGTTAGACCCACTCCATGTGGCAGTAGGATGAGACCTTTGGTCTGGATGTGAACGGGAGGGGAGAGAGAGAGAGAGAGAGAGAGAGAGAGAGAGAGAGAGAGAGAGAGAGAGAGAGAGAGAGACAGGCCTGGGCGATCAGCGGCTGTTGCTCTCCTCTTCATGAGCCGTGAGTACCATCTAGTGGTCAAGAGTTCAGTCACGCAACTTTCTTTTTCAAGATTGAGGTGTTCAGTGTTCAGGGAATGAGTGCTTCGCTTGTCCTCCCACCCTCCCCACCATCTCTCTCTCACACACACACACATCTAATGTCTTGCTGTTAGCAGAATAAACAACAGCAGGAGGCTTCTTATCCTGAGGAAGCAACAGGCATTTCCTCACTTCCTGTTTCACCAAACAAGACAAGGTGCTGATGTCCCAGTGAAGAGACACACCCTCTAAACACACACCTAAACACACGCACGCCCTCCACTCCTCCATCCCTCCACCCCTCCACCCCTCCACCCCTCCATCCCTCCACCCCTCCACTCCTCCATCCCTCCACCCCTCCACTCCTCCATCCCTCCACCCCTCCATCCCTCCATCCCTCCACCCCTCCACCCCTCTTCCCCTCCATCCCGTCCCTGTGAGAGGGACTGCCCCTCCAGCTCTCAGTGTCCATCTGAAGGAGTAGCTGTTTCTCTCCCTCTGACCCCCCCCTCCCCACACACACACACACACACCGCAGCGTGCAGGATGGACAGCAGAGCCGTCTACCTGTCTCTTTGGTCTCAGATATTCTTCACTTTCTTCATGCGTGTCTCTACCTCTCCACACGCAGGGACAGAAGAGAGCCAGACCTGTGAGTAGGACTAGATTACAATAGTGCTCTGTGTGGATGTGAGTAGGACTTTAGATTACATTAGTGCTCTGTGTGGATTAGGTCACTTTACTCTGCTACTCTGTGAGTTTGAGTTCCTGTAAACTGGTATCCCATGAGTTTGTATGAATTTGTACTTTGTGAAGATTAGTTAATAACACACTGATGTTGTGTGAACAAAGCTAGAATATAATATAATATTTAATATGTTAGCCATGGACAGCTAGAGGAACTCAGAGACAGTTTGAGGCCAGTTAGTACCTCCCGTTTGTATGATCTGACGAAAGAGGGTTATTTTTATGCTATTTTTACTCAACTGTTCTCCTGGAAGGAAGCGGGAACACTATTGTCTCACCCTGGTGTTCTCACACCGTTTCTCTGATTGATTGAAGGTATTTTTAGTGAAGTGCAGCTGGTTGCTGTTTGCATCAGCGTGAGATAGATAAACTTCCGATCCCACAGCATGTGTGTGTGTGAAGGTGTGTGTGTGTGAGGGTGTGTGTGTGAGGGTGTGCGTATGTGTGTGTGTGAGAGAGAACCTCAAAAAGCCCTTCCTACAGGATTGGTGTAACAGGGAGCTTGCGACCTAGTATTGTAACCTTTAAAGGTGCTGTAAAGCAGAACTGAAAATGAGTTTTAAGTTCATCACACCACATAAGAATGTGTTGTACTCATCCAAATTCAAATGAAAAAAAACACAGACAAGTATGTTAAATTATGCTTTGAAATCGTGAGAAAATCAGCAGTCTACTCTGCTTGATACTGGGGGGGGCGTGTCGCCTGAAGGAGCTGAAGCTCCGCCCCCTCGCAAAAACTAGCTAAATCAATTGCAGATATCAGAACATACCTACATGACGTCTCTGAGTGTTTTATGTGTTAATTACTGTCTTTGCATCGTACCAGCTGAGTAACAGACTGCAGGTTATATAAACTGTCTGTGATCTGACGTAGATAGGTCGCTGTGACTAAACCTGAGCTGAACACGGATGAGAAACTGTTCAACAGTCTACCTCCACATTTGAGTGCGACAAAGTTTTCGCACTTTGCACATGCTTTCAGCAACTCATTGCACACGTATATAATGTAGTGAGAAGCACATCATGGTATTATCTTTACAGCACCTTTAAACTGCCCTGCATGCAGAGCTGGGTTGTCGTTCGAACATGTTGTGTCTTGAGTTGGGCCAGAGCTAGATTGTTATATTACAGCTGCGTAACGTTGAAAAAGAGAAACAGCGCCCCCAAGTGTCAAAGGGCCTTATTAGATTAAACCACATGTTTATAGGAGTTTTTTTATTGTATTTTTTACAAATCTTACCTGGTTTCTTTACCACCACTGTAGCTAGACAACTAGCTAGACAACTAAATGAACTGTAACAGTTCATTTGTTAGACACTCATTTCCAAAGCTACACCAAGGGGGATTTGAACCTGTGACCTCTTGATCTGTAGTCCAATGCCCTACCGCCGATCGCTGCCCAGTGTAAATGGCTGAGTGTGTCTGGTGCAGCGGGCCATGCCAACTCCCTCGGCCCAGCTGGGCTCAGGGCCGGCGTCTTGGAGGATGCAGGATAAATGGCTGCTTTGTTGGGGCAGCTTAGCTTCAGTGACATTGTTTAGCTGCAGTTTGAGTGTGGGTGGAGGGGTGTGTGTGTGTGTGTGTGTGTAGATGGTTGTGTGTGCTTCTCCCAGAGGAAAGGAAGGTCAGTTTTCCTTCCTCCTCCCCTGGATGGAGGCCAGAGCCAGACTCTGCTTCAACTGCTCTTCACCTGAGAGACAGAGAGAGAGTGTGTGTGTGTGTGTCCATGTTTGTGTGTTTTTCTAATGTGTGTATGTTCTCTGTGTGTTGTTTGTGCGTGTGCAGTTACATTTGCATGTTCTTGTCATGGTTAAGTGTGTTTGTTCTTACTTGTGCGTGTGTTCTGACAGTGTGTATGTCTGTGTGTGTGTGTGTGTGTGTGTGCAGCATACACCATCAACAGTGTGCACCTCACCCTGCTTCCTTCTGCTGACGTGGCGAGCGGTACCCATGTGACCTGGCGCTGTGAGGTCAGCGTTAGCCACGGCTCCTCTGGCCTTCTGACGCATCACTTCCTGTTCCTTCGTGACGACGTCGAGGTCTACTCCAAGAACTCCAGCGACGCCAGCGTGTCCTACTTCCTGTTCCAGGCCCGGGCCGCCCACTCAGGCACGTACGAGTGCAGGGTCAAAGTTCACGACAAGAGCAGGACCAGCCATGCCCGCAAACTCACCGTCACAGGTATGACAAATGCAGGTCAGTTCTATGGGTCATGGTTTATCGATGGCGTTTGGCAAGCTCACCCCCATAACCTGACTCCCCCACCAACATCTCTCCACACCTTACCCTCCGCACCCTTACCTCCACCCCTACCTCCCCCCTGCCTCCCAGGCCTGCAGACTCCACAGCTGCAGCTGAGTGTTCTGCAGCTGTTCCAGGGGGAGGAGGTCACGGCCATCTGCAGCGCCCCCCAGGAGGAAGGCTCGCTCAGCTTCCACTTCTACCTGGACCAGGAGCAGCTCAAGACTGTGAGGCGCACGCCACACACACTACACACACACACACACCGCCACACACACACACCACAACCACACACCCCACTGCAGACACACACACACACATCATCACTCACACACACCACACAGAACACTGCAGACATGCCAGTGTGATTGTAGTCGCTCCAGTCAAACTGATCAATCAAACAACGACCGCCCACCGACCAGTCCTTGGTGTCTCCATGACTCCGTCAGGTGCGTTCCTCCACCACATCAGCAGAGACTCAGGTACTGCTGGACCACGCTGGGGACAGGAAGCTCTACTGCACCTACACCGTCACCATGGTACCGCAGGCCGGACTGTCCAATCACAGCAACACCGTTGGGGTCTTGGTGAAAGGTGATTGGTTGTTGGGATCTGGGTCGTCGAAACCTGTGTTACTGTATTCAACAGAAGTCTTCCATCATGTGATATATTTTACTGTATTACAGTTTTAACAGTGTCCGTACTTTGTTATAACCAGTGAGCTTCGTTAATAATACATCAAGACACACGATCACTGTCGATAATAATTCATTCGTATTTTTGTTGTGGATGCTGTCCTAGGCCTTTTCATCACTCCCATCATGAACGTCCTGCCCTCCAAGACCTTGGTGGAGGGTGACGTGGTGGAGTTTGTATGTAAGGTGGTGAACCCCCCGCCCAAAACTGAGGTCTTCCTCACCAAGGACCACAAGGTCCTGAAGAAGGGCCTGACCAGCCTGGTCCACCGCTTCCAGGTGAGGGCCGAGGACTCGGGAGAGTACGACTGCAAGGCGGAGATGAAGAACGTGCAGAAGGGGACCTCAGAGAGCGTCACTGTCAAGGGTGAGGCTGTTTAGCACTGACATCAGAGAGCATCACCGTCAGTTTAACACTGATTTCAAGTTGGTCGTTCTGCACAGTAAGCCCTAGATGCAGTATCTACAGGCAAACAAATGTATATTTGTGCCGAAATATATGAACACACCACATGTAGCAGCCTTGACCGTACGTTAATCCTTTCTTGCTTGACACTCAGCTAGTAATGCCTGCCTTCCACAGAGCTTTTCTCCACTCCAGTCCTCACGATGGACCCCAGAGAGGTGTTCGAGGGCGAGCGCTTCACCCTCACCTGCTCCGTCTCCCGCCTGGTCTCCGACAGGCTCCGCCCCCAGGACGTCAACTTCTCCCTCTTCAAGGACCAGCACCCCCTGGAGGCCCCTGGAGGCAGCTACAGCTCCGTGGCCCTGCCGTCCAGCAGCGCTGACTACTCCTGCAGGGCCCAGGGGCGGAACCTGGGAAACCTCATCGCCAAGAACAGCACCCACCTCCACCTGGAGGTCAAAGGTGAACTGAAGCAGGGTTTGTCTCTCTTCGCCTCGTTTGGATTTGTTAGGTTGGATTTGTTAGGTTGTCTGTTTTCTAAGGATGTATCCACGTGCATGTGGTTATATACTCACTACGTTGTGTTCAATTTTATTAACCTCTTCTCCTCTTCTTCCTCCTTTCCTCCTTCCCCATCCCTCCCTCTCTCCTTCCCCATCCCTCCCTCTCTCCCTCCTCATCCCTCCCTCCTCCCTCCCTCCTTCAGTACCTGTGTCCGTGCCCCTGCTGTCAGTGGTAGGGGGCAGTCTGGTTCTGGGTAGGCCCTTCCAGCTGCTCTGCCAGGCCTCCCAGGGCAGCCTCCCTATCAGCTACATCCTGCGGGGGCCCATGGGGGGGTCGGAGGTCAAGGTGGTGTGGAGGAGCGGCGAGCGCGCCCTCTTCAACGTCTCGTCCATACAGAAAGCCTCTGACATCAGCAGCTTTGTTTGTCAAGCCAGCAACAACCCCCTTAGGACCGCCTCCAGGGAGAGCGCGGCCAGCCGGCTCCAACACGCCACCATCATCGGTGAGGCAACTCTAACACACATCGGAAAAATGTATCACGTGCTGTATTTACTATAATATAAGGATAGTGTAAACATGCATTCATTGTATGTCGCTTTTGATCAAATCGAAACGAAAACACATTGAATCCGAGAGCTCTGGCTGTGCTTATATGACTAGTGGCTATGACAACATGGAAGTACAGTTACAGTTATTCTGCTGCTGCTCAACAACGACAAACGGAGGTTGCCGAGGTAGCAGAAAGTCGCTAGATTTGTCTTTAGCGAAGGTGAAAAGTGTCTCAAGTCTGTGTATTTAGGGTGAACCCTCTGTCCGTCCTCCCCAGAGCCTGTGTCCCAGCCTGTCCTGACGCTGTCTCCTGCCCTCGGCCAAGCAGCGGAGGGGGACCACCTGACCCTCACCTGCTCCGTGCAGCGAGGAACGCCTCCCATCACCTTCACCTGGTTCCACACCACATCCACCAAGCCCCTCGCCTTCAAGACAACCAATGAGCTGTCAGGATCCCACGGCATCACAGACCTCGGGCAGAAGCACGCCGGCGGATATTACTGCGTCAGCTCCAACCCTTCCAACCACAGCCAGCAGAGCGCCGTGGTTACCATGGGAGGTGAGGGGAGGGGTCGCTCTGAAACTGCAGTCGCACACACACACAGGCTGAAATGGGCTGAACCTTGACCCGATGACCTTTAACCCTGTCTGTGGTTGACCTTTAACCCTGTCTGTGGTTGACCTGTAACCCTGTCTGTGGTTGACCTTTAACCCTGTCTGTGGTTGACCTTTAACCCTGTCTGTGGTTGACCTGTAACCCTGTCTGTGGATGACCTGTAACCCTGTTTGTGGTTGACCTTTTACCCTGTCTGTGGTTGACCTTTAACCCTGTCTGTGGTTGACCTTTTACCCTGTCTGTGGTTGACCTGTAACCCTGTCTATGGTTGACCTGTAACCCTGTCTATGGATGACCTGTAACCCTGTCTGTGTTGACCTGTAACCCTGTCTGTGGTTGACCTGTAACCCTGTCTGTGGTTGACCTTTAACCCTGTCTGTGGTTGCTGTGTGCAGTGAGTGTGGCGGGCTGGAAGAAGGGGTCGATCGCAGTGGTCTGCGTCCTCCTCACCCTCATCCTCATCCTCATCCTGCTCGCCAAAAAACGGCTTCTTCCCTTCCAGAGGAGGAAGAGGTCAGCTGAACTGTCAGTGTGAGTAGTGAGCCTGGGAGACTCTCTGCCTCTATACCTCCCTGTAGCTCTGCCTCTATATCTCCCTGTAGATATCTCCCTGTAGCTCTGCCTGTATACCTCCCTGTAGCTCTGCCTCTATACCTCCCTGTAGCTCTGCCTCTCTATACCTCCCTGTAGCTCTGCCTCTATACCTCCCTGTAGCTCTGCCTCTCTATACCTCCCTGTAGCTCTGCCTCTCTATACCTCCCTGTAGCTCTGCCTCTATACCTCCCTGTAGCTCTGCCTCTCTATACCTCCCTGTAGCTCTGCCTCTATACCTCCCTGTAGCTCTGCCTCTATATCTCCCTGTTGTTTTGTGTCCCTGTAACTAAGCGTTTCAACCAGCTAATTCTTCAGATGGATAAGGTTGGAAGGCAGGCCTACCAGAGAGAATCTCTCCAGCTCAGACATCCAGTCAGTCCTGAAGCACGCAGATCACATACCATGTCTCAGCCAATGGAATGTGGAAGTTTTAGAGTTTTAGAAACTAGGAAGTTTTAGTGTTAGGGTTAGTATAGTCGTTTATTTATTGCTATCTGTATATTTAGGAAGTTCACTTATCTAAGCTCAGCATAGATGTAAATTTGTTCTGTGTACTTATATGTTATGTTATGCCAAGTGCTTGCGTTGTCTTGTCTTAAGAATTTCAGTGCCCAGTCTAACCTTGTGTTGCTCTGTGCACCTGACAAATAAAAGACTTGAACTTGAACTTGAACTTGTGTTCAAAAGTGCTTCCTGTTAGAATTGTGTGTTGATTGTCATCTCATTTCCTGTCCTGCTCAGGAAACCGGCTGGTACCAAAACAGATGGGGAGGGGGCAGAGGTCACCTTGGGCTTACTCAACGAAGCCGCCAATGGTAATGTCTAATGTTATTATGATTATTTTTATTTTATTTTTTTACTACAGTATGTGGGGACTGTACCAGACCTTACTGCCCTTCTGTCTCCTGCCATGTACCTGATGCTGTACATGGCATGTTTATATAAATGCTGGATAAATGGATACGTTCCTTTTCCTTTACGAACGCACAATCAAATCAAATCAAGAACTCGCCTGAATGTATACTGTTACTTTACCTGCAAAATTTCCTGTGACCTACATGCAAGCTGCCCTGTGTCTCTGTGCTCAGTCACTCCAGCTGCCCTGTGTCTCTGTTCTCAGTCACTCCAGGGGTCATGGGGAGGAGCGTCTGGAGTGAACACGTCTCAGGATCAGGTCAGTTTAACAGCGAGCCGTAGCTTACTTCCTTCTCTGAAACTAACCTTTTCAGTCCAAATCTATTTAGTTATTGTTTATAATCATAGTGTATGTTTGTGTGCATGTCTGTGTGTGTGTGTGTGCGTGTGTGTGTGTGTGTGCGTGTGTGTGTGTGTAGAGTCAGATGAGCCGAGCCACGATGAGCGTCCAGAGGCAGCACAGACTCAGTACACTGAGGTCCTGCCCCCACCTGCCAACCCTGACAGAGGTGAGGACGCCTGGCGAGGAAGAGGAGGAGGGCAGATAATGATGTCATGTTTGTCTGGACTGACACACCACATACAGACACAGTGTGTTTATAAAAGAGGATGTGTGTGTGACAGCTGTGTGTGCCTCCCCAGCTCCTGTGAAGCCAGGAACAGACACGGTGTACAGCGAGGTGCAGGGCTCCGTGCATGGTAACAGAAACATCCTCTTCCTGCTTCTAGTCCGGTAACACCCAGCCAATCAGATGACAGACCCCGCCTTTCTCAGGAAGCGGGCCACAGACTCTTGACGTGAAATGTAAACACTTTGAGCATTGTCTCAAAGAGAATGTGCCATTAAAGTAGCCCACTCAGCACAGCAAGGTGTTCACTTCCTGTTCGCGTCCAAGTCAACTTCCTGTTTCAACAATAGCGGCCAAACAGAGCCCCATTCATCAAGCTTTTAACCCCTAACAGAAGGGACTGTTCCATTGTGTGATAACCCAGGGAAAAATAGCCTGCTCATCATCCTCTATGACCATTGTGAAGCTTGTGACCTTCTCCTTCCAAATGTTAATACGTGTGCATGGTGCAGCTCAGGGGAACAGAGAATACAATAAAGGGTGGTGTCTTGGCCTTGTTAGACTGGAGCACCCAGCCTAGACGCGAACAGATTCACAGTGTGTCTGTATGTTTGAGGCTATGAGTCTGTATGTTTGAGGCTATGAGTCTGTATGTTTAAGGCTATGAGTCTGTATGTTTAAGGCTATGAGTCTGTATGTATGAGGCTATGAGTCTGTATGTTTGAGGCTATGAGTCTGTATGTTTGAGGCTATGAGTCTGTATGTTTGAGGCTATGAGTCTGTATGTTTGAGGCTATGAGTCTGTATGTTTGAGGCTATGAGTCGGTATGTTTGAGGCTATGAGTCTGTATGTTTGAGGCTAGGCTATGATCAGTCTTGAGAAGCATTTACTCCTAGCAGAGATGGAAGTAACCATGTACAAATACTTTGTTACTTTACTTACGCAGATTTTTCTGGTATCAAATACTTTCCTTTCTAAAAAGGTTTTTGAAAAAAAAGTTTTGAAAAAATTGTTTCCAATGGTTGAAAAATACTTTCGAAAACAAAAGATATCCAAAAGAAAGTTTGAAGAGTACTTGAGCAGGACTCTACTATACTCTATTGCACTCTGCTCTGCTTTAGTTTGCTCTTTTAGGCTTCTCTGTTCTCCTATTTCATCTCACTGTCTGAAAAAAAGTTTTGAAAGCTTGAAAGAATATTTTCGAAAGGTTTTGATAGGTTGCAAAAATACTTTCGAATGAAAGTTTTGAAAGAAAAATTACAACAAAATGTTTCCAAATCTTGAAAACATTTTCTAAAAAAGTTTGAATAGGTTGAAAGACATTTTTCAAAAAACTGGTTCCTTTATTTCCTGAGTTTGTCCTGTTTTGTTTTTGCAGGTGTCTCAGAACAGGCTGACGGAGTGAGTAGGGCATGCCTCACACACACACACACCCCTCACACACAGCACAAACACACTCACACACACAGCTCTCACGCACAGCACAAACACACTCACACACACAGCTCTCACGCACAGCACAAACACACTCACACACACAGCACAGACATATGCACACACACATTACACACAGTACACCCATTGTACACACAATGGCTGACAGAAGCTTGTATTGTCTTAGAGGGACCCCTTATGGAGAGAAGGTGTCTCCCATTGTGAGAAAGTTCTGGAGTCTGTCTGTCCTGCCTGGTTCACAGTCCCTCCTGAGGGGACCCTGGTGGCTCTGCTGTGTCACTGCAGAGAGAGAGAGAGAGAGAGAGAGAGAGAGAGAGAGAGAGAGAGAGAGAGAGAGAGAGAGAGAGAGAGAGAGAGAGGAAGAGAGAGGAAGAGAGAGAGGAAGAGAGAGAGAGCTCTGTTATTGTGGCATGAGCAGTGGAGACATCACTCTATCTCATTATCTCTCTCTCTCTCTCTCTCTGCCACTCTCTCTCTGCCTCTCTCTCTCTCTCTCTGCCACTCTCTCTCTCTCTGCCTCTCTCTCTCTCTCTGCCTCTTTCTCTTTTTCTCCCTCTCCCTTCCCCTCCTTTCCCCCCCCCCCCCCCCCCTCCTGCAGGCTTCTCAGCAGGGTTCACTGGAGTACGCCCAACTGAACCACAATGACAACCGTGACCATGACGACTACGTAGAACACTGCAGCGTCAACATTCACAGTGACCGTGGCGACCACAATGGTCCAGAAGACCACGGGAACCACTTCAATAACGGTAGCCATGGCAACCTCAACAGCAACTGTGACCATGCCGACCACAACAATTGCGCTGATAATAGTGACTGTAATGAATAGAACGCCAGATAAACACCTCTGGTGATGACACAGATTCTAGACTTGTCGGTTGTACTGCAAATTCTGTCAGAACACACCAGGAATATTTATTCTCTAACTTATTCAGCTCCTCGACCAGCCTGAGCTGTTACTGCACACACTACTTTATTAGTAATGCTGCGTTTTTAAACAGGAAACACATTTTGTATCTTTTTTTTACACCTTTTTCTAAATGGCTGTGCAGACTGTCACCTGGTCGTGTTCTGTTGTGATCTCCTAATAAAGAGGGCATGCTCTGTGTCTGTGTCTCACACTGTCTGAGTGCTGGGTGCTCTGTGTCTGTGTCTCACACTGTCTGAGTGCTGGGTGCTCTGTGTCTGTGTCTCACACTGTCTGAGTGCTGGGTGCTCTGTGTCTGTCTCACTGTCTGA
The DNA here is from genome assembly GCF_021917145.1 of Hypomesus transpacificus. Lineage (NCBI taxonomy): Eukaryota > Metazoa > Chordata > Actinopteri > Osmeriformes > Osmeridae > Hypomesus > Hypomesus transpacificus. Next base: position 13,264 of record NC_061063.1, read on the forward strand.
GTGCTGGGTGCTCTGTGTCTGTCTCACTGTCTGAGTGCTGGGTGCTCTGTGTCTGTCTCACTGTCTGAGTGCTGGGTGCTCTGTGTCTGTCTCACTGTCTGAGTGCTGGGTGCTCTGTGTCTGTCTCACTGTCTGAGTGCTGGGTGCTCTGTGTCTGTCTCACTGTCTGAGTGCTGGGTGCTCTGTGTCTGTCTCACTGTCTGAGTACTGGGTGCTCTGTGTCTGTCTCACTGTCTGAGTGCTGGGTGCTGGGTGCTCTGTGTCTGTCTCACACACACAGTGACACACACTGATGCAAAGACTCATTAAGGCTAGAACATTTCTGCAGAACATATGATATAGTAATAGGGTCTGAACTGTAACCGTATTGTAGGTGGATCCACTCAGGAGTCAAGCACAAGTCTAACCAAGTACCAAGGCTGCAGTGTTGTCAGTGTCCACTAGGGGGCCCCCTTCTGACAGTCCTGAAATGGAACCTGATCCAGTCCACCTGGCATCCCGCTCAGTAGAGGCAGTCTTACACTGTTGTCATAGCATCAAGTCTTTGTTAGAGGGTGATTCCATCCCCCCATCAAACTGCACACAGGGGCTGGGGATGTTCACAAAGCAGACATTCAGAATATACACACACACAAACACACACATGCTGTCGACAGTAGGCTTACGAGTGGCCTGGTTGTGACAGGAAGCAGAGAGGGTCGAGGATGAAGGCCGGGGAACCTGAACCTCAGATGACTCTGACAGCCTACCACCAGCTTAGCTGCCATCATCTGCCCCCCACACACACACACACACACACATTCACACACATTCACACACACACCTATAGGAGCTGCTGTTTCTCTTCATGATACAGGCATGATGAGTTAGGGTTGAGACTGGAGCTCAGTGTGTGTACGTGAGAGAATGTGAGGGCGGGCTGGTGGCACAAGGCTGGGAGCGTGCCTGTGTGTGTGCCTGTGTGTGTGTGTGTGCCTGTGTGTGTGTGTGACTGTCGACATATCTGATTACTGTGCTTTTAGATTACTAGAAATATATGGGGCTTAACATGTTTCGGGAAAATAAAAGCCAGCCCAGCCCTGCTCCTCTCAGGACCTCAGTGCCAACTGTCTAGGTTTCTGCCTGTCTCAAATAGGTTTCTGCCTGTCAAAAATAGGTTTCTGCCTGTCTAAAATATCCATATGATGACATCACACAGTCTTACTATAAAGGGTGCCCCGGTCAGCTAATTAATCATGTGACCAAGCAGCAGCTAGACTTGAGCCCAGCACATGAGGTGTGCTTGGTTAGAACTCTCCAGATTGATGAAAGCAAAGAAACAATCACGAAAGTCATTCAGTGATCAAATCAAATGAGTCTCAGCTGCCTCTGACCTACAATTAGGTTGACTTGAGGGACGGGAGACTTGTGTAAACACTAACTCTGGCCATGAGGGAGGAGAAGAAGTTGTTAACACTGTATTAATACTCCCAGCGCTGCAGGAACAGGCTTCAATCTGGGTAATGTTATGGGGGGGAAATGTGATAGGCTGGCTGTAGGTCATCCAGGGAGTGTGGCTAAATATGAAAAGTCCCTCGTAAAGTCCAGATGAAATCTTCTGTAACGGGACCCAGAGGCCTGGCTTCCTGGTCTGGTGGAGCACGATGGGACTGGTTAGCTGCCTGGTCTGGTGGAGCACGATGGGACTGGTTAGCTTCCAGCTCCTAGCAGGTCTTTCTCCCAGGCTCCTTCAGGGTGTCTGTCTTCTCCTCCATTCCTCTCCTGTCTCCTGTTTCCTTCTCCTCTCCTGTCTCCTCTCATATGGAGTTCCTCCCCAGTCAGTGATCCTGTGATCAGGACCCTGTCAGTGATCCTTGGTTCAGGACCCTGTCAGTCATCCTGTGTTCAGGACCCTGTCAGTGATCCTGTGTTCAGGACCCTGTCAGTGATCCTGTGATCAGGACCCTGTCAGTGATCCTGTGTTCAGGACCCTGTCAGTGATCCTGTGTTCAGGACCGTCAGTGATCCTGGGTTCAGGACCCTGTCAGTGATCCTGTGATCAGGACCCTGTCAGTGATCCTGGGTTCAGGACCCTGTCAGTGATCCTGTGTTCAGGACCCTGTCAGTGATCCTGGGTTCAGGACCCTGTCAGTGATCCTTGGTTCAGGACCCTGTCAGTGATCCTGTGTTCAGGACCCTGTCAGTGATCCTGTGTTCAGGACCCTGTCAGTGATCCTGGGTTCAGGACCCTGTCAGTGATCCTTGGTTCAGGACCCTGTCAGTGATCCTTTGTTCAGGACCCTGTCAGTGATCCTGTGTTCAGGACCCTGTCAGTGATCCTTGGTTCAGGACCCTGTCAGTGATCCTGTGACCAGGACTCTTTGCTCTTCATGGTCACACTCTTGCTGCATTCTCCGTAGCAAGTCATGTGATGTTCAAGACCCCTGGCATCCTGTTACACAATATCAGCATTCCTGGGCATACACACAGGCACACATACTTGCCCCATAAGGCTCTCTGAACACTGGGGGTTACATACATACATACACACACACACAGTGATCATGGCTCGTAGAGTCCCTCTCTACAGAGACGGGGTTCCTCGCCCTAGCAGAAGCCTGTTCTGCTGTCCTTCATCACACATCACTAAACCTTAACCCTTTAAACCACTCTTAAGAAGTGTACGGGGAACATTTCATAAACACTTAGTTTAACATAGTTGAAATAGAAGGTGGTTGGCAGCTTGATGAACAGCCCTGTTAGATCATCTTTAGCGGTACTGGCAAGCTAAGGAGACAGTATCTTACAGAGAGAGAGAGAGAGAGAGAGAGAGAGAGACAGAGTGTGAGATAGAGAGAGAGAGAGAGAGAGAGAGAGAGAGAGAGAGAGAGAGAGAGAGAAGGCGAGAGAGACAGAGTGTGAGAGAGAGAGAGAGTGATCCATGTGTATTGACCCCATCAGTAAGGTTTCAGTTCTAGTCAGGTGGACTGAACACTGTGTCCTGTCTCCGGTTGACGGCTGCGTGTGTCCGTGTCTCGTCCACAGAACCCGACACCTCTCCTCCCGTGTCAGAGAAGGATTCCTGCTCTGCCATTGGCTTCTCTGCTAAAATTGGTGTGTTGACCCCTGTGAAATGCATTCTGGGAATATCCTGTCTTTCACTTTGCCTTATGGGGGAAGTATGGTGTGTGTGTGTCATGCACAGTGGTGAGGTAATTGTTGCAGGGAACGTCTTTCTCTGAAACCTCCGTTGTTTCTTGTGTGGTAGAAGCCAGCCAGGTGGCAGAATGAACACTGGACAGTAATCCGGTTTAGACATTCCCCTTCTAAAAATCTATTGATGTTCTCTTCTAAAGGTGTGGTAGACTGTGGTGATCGCTGTCATTAATCATGAAGTGGACAGATACGCATAAACACACACCTACACACACACACACACGTTATTTGCCTCAGTACAGGACGTGTGTTTGCTACTGTACAAGTTCATCGCTGTCAACAGGTCACCATTGCTTACATAACTCCTCATTTATCATCCAAAACCAACGATAAGAATGGTTCACATTCCCTTCATGATACGTAAGAAGGTAAATGGAGAGAATGGATCCTGTCCGATGGGATCTGGTTGAACTCGTGTGCGTTCGACTCCCCGGGCACCATGTTGAGTTCCGGTGTGTGTCACCTTCAGGAGGTACGAGGGACTGTCGGCCGATCCTGACACACACACGCACACACACACACACCATGATCCTGACACACACACGCACACACACACACACCACCAGATCTCAGCCAGACAGCTTTTCCAGGTGTGTGTCTCATTAGGATATCTGAGCTTGGCAAGGTAGGAGTCTTCTTTCAGTCCTCCTGGGGAGGCATGTGATGTGTCCACACCTCGGTGTCGCCTGGTTTCCCTGAAGAGCGGAGCTGGCAGACTCCTGGCTGGAGACACTGGGGCAAGCTCCTCATGCTGCTGTTGCATTCTGGGATAGCCCAGCCTCCATCTGGGGTTTCGTTTACATGATGTAACTGGTTCAGCAGTCAACTGATCTTCTCTCAATCCCTTCTCCTTTTCCTCCATCGCTCCCCTCTATCCCTCTATTCCTGCACTTCTGCCTCCGTGCCTCCAGGGGGCATGTCTCCAGAGCCGAGCCCAGCACAGTGAGAGCGGAAGTGGGGCAAAGAGGAACTAAAGCCTGGGGCAGGAGGGGGACCAGGGGCTGTAGGGGCTGGCTGGTGAATACACATAGTCTGATGCAGAGTGCTTGTTATGGCAGGGCTCCACAGGGGGCAGAGGAGAAGGAGGAGGAGCAGGAGGAGGAGGAGGGAGGAGGAAGAGGAGCAGGAGGAGGGAGCAGGAGGAGGAGGAGGAGGAGGAGGAGGAGGAGGGAGAGGCATCCACACCATTGTTCACTGTGCCACCTCTGGTTTAAGTTCAGGTCCAATCATTATCTGGGCTCCCATCACCCTGACACATAAACACACACACAGTACACACAAACATATATATATACACACCCACCACTACACACAGACACACACCTTACTTCCTGCTCGTAACCTTCAGAGAGCTCACCCCCTGTCCATGCCATTGGCTGACAGCTGCCAACCAGGATCAGGGCCAAGCCAAATCACCCCCCCCCCCCCCCCTCTTGTGTAATCAAGCATCAACATGTTACACTGCATTAGCCAGCCATCTCTCCTTCATGTTCCATGAATGCAAGCCTAGAGCTAGTAACCTTATCTTTACACAAACAGACCTTTCCTCCATTATAATACTTCCAGCACCGTGCCCTGCCTCTATTCTCCTGCCCCCCTCTCTCTCTCTCTCTCTCTCTCTCTCTCTCTCTCTCTCTCTCTCTCTCTCTCTCTCTCTCTCTCTCTCTCTCTCTCTCTCTCTCTCTCTCTCTCTTTCTCTCTGCCCCTCGCTACACCGCCCCTGCCTCTCTCACCTCTTCTCCCTTGTCTTCCCTCTGGTCTCTCTGCTTCTCCCTCTCTCTCTGCCCCCTCTCACCCCTCCTCCTCTGTGTTGACAGATACAGAACACTGAGCAGTGTTCTAAACAGTCTATAAAGCTCTGATCCAGCTCCCCATGGCAGTCCTGGCTCTGCACCACAGGAAAGGCTTTCATGTGAGGTTAGTTCTGGACAGCGGAGCATCTTAGTGGGACCGGGGTGTTTATAGGGTGCTGTGGGGCAGGGAGAGCGGCTCCGAGGCTGGCACGCCGCGGGCACACACGCACACACACACCCACACACACACACGCACCCGCACACACACACGCACACACACACACACACACGCACACACACACGCACACCCACACACACACACACACACACACACACACACACACACACACGCACACACACACGCACACACACACACACACACGCACACACACCTACACACACACACACACACACACACACACACACACGCACACACACACGCACACACACACACACACACACACACGCACACACACACACACACACACACCCACACCCACACACACACACACACACACACACACACACACACACACACACACACCTACACACACACACCCCACACACACACACACACACACACACACACACACACACCCACACACACACACACACACACACACACACACACACACACACACACACACACACACACACACACGCACCGCAGATAGCGCTTCCCTGGGACAAAACCCACATTTACACCCTCACAGCCTGAGAGCTCTGCACCTGTTCCTGTGATGCTGTCACGAGAGACAGAGCTGGGAGAGAGGAATGGAAAGCCCATGGAATATATATACATACAGGAAAGTGTGTTCAAACTTTTGACTGGTACTGTATATATTATTGTATTTTTTGATATAATAAAGTAGAATAACAGAAGAAAAACATGTTTAATGTAGTAAAAGGATCAAATGTCATTGGAAAATTGAAGCACTGACAAAACCTCTAGGTCAAGTCAAGAGAATGGCTCAGAGACTCAAGGGCAAGACTGGCTAAATATACACACACACACACACAAGCACACACACAAGCACACACACACACACACACAGTGAGTCTTGTCTGTTGATGCAGGATCACCATGGGGACGTTCATCCAGGGTTAAAGGGTTGGACCTGTTCACCTCAGACTCATTACATCCATCACCAATCATCACTTACCAACCATCCATCACCAATCACCACTTACCACTCATCCATCACCAATCACCACTTACCACCCATCCATCACCAATCACCACTTAGCAACCATCTGTCACCTCACACATCATTTACATTGTCGTATTCCCAGATTAACCTCTCGTGTCTCACAGCAAACATATATCTGTTTAGTTGTTTTGTTTTGAGACCCGTTTCCTGTCGTCTTCATGTTTGAGATGACTTTCCAAGCACAGTCGGCCTTTCGAATGTCCCTCTTTGTCATGTGGACCAGTTCCCAAGGAAACTATGTGCTTGTGACTCCCCAGAGCGGGATCAGCAACTCTAGAGTCCGGAGGCATGGCAACCATGAGGCATGGCAACCATGAGGCATGGCAACCATGAGGCATGGCAACCATGAGGCTCCCCCAGAGCATGCTGGGACAGGTGGAGTCTGACTCCTTCACAGGACGGACCGATTTAGTCTGGCCCGTGAGCTCTGTCGTGCTGGCTGTATGTGTGTTTGGTGTTGGGGTGGAGGGTCGTTTGTGTGTGTGTGTGTGTGTGTGTGTGCACGAGTGATTCCCTTCACAGATAGACGATCAAGATAAACGAAACGACAGTTTTGTGAGAGTCCACTGAAACGTTTCCAGATGACAGTAGGAAACCATGTTGACCAAGTGATCGCACCTTCTTTAAATAAATCCCCCCTGACCCCTCGTCACGTTGCTGCGAGGAGCGGCTGCACCTGGCATGCTCAGATGGAGGAACTCCTTTCTCTCCATCTTTCCATTCCTTCCCCCATCCCTGCTACTGTCTCTCATCCCAATTTGTCCCCCATTCTCCTATTTCCTCCCCTCTCTCTTTCCGACCCTCCCCCTCTCTCTTTCCCTCCAAGCATCCCTTTCTTTCCTTTCATCCCTCTATCCCACTCCCACCCTCCCTTGCATCTCTCCCTCCATCTGTGCCTCCCTCCATTCAGACCTCTCTCCTTCCTTCCATGTTGTCTGCCTCCATCCCTCTCTTCATCCCCCCATCAGGTCCCAGGATTACTGCCTCTTCATTTAGCCTCACACAACCTCTGCCATGAGTGCAACTGGATCTACTCACTGGGCCTAACCCTGAGATTAGAGCTGACTGCCTGTATGTCTGTCTGTCTGTTCTGCTGTCTGTCTGTCTGTCTGTATGTCTCTGTTCTGCTGTCTGTCTGTCCTGCTGTCTGTCTGTTCTGCTGTATGTATGTCTGTCCTGCTGTCTGTCTGTCTGTCCTGCTGTCTGTCTGTCCTGCTGTCTATCCTGCTGTCTGTCTGTCTGTTCTGCTGTCTGTCTGTTCTGCTGTCTGTCTGTTCTGCTGTCTGTCTATCCTGCTGTCTGTCTGTCTGTCTGTCTGTCTGTCTGTCCTGCTGTCTGTCTGTCTGTTCTGCTGTCTGTCTGTCTGTTCTGCTGTCTGTCTGTCTGTCCTGCTGTCTGTCTGTCTGTCCTGCTGTCTGTCTGTCCTGCTGTCTGTGTGTCTGTCCTGCTGTCTGTCTGTTCTGCTGTCTGTCTGTCTGTCCTGCTGTCTGTCTGTTCTGCTGTCTGTCTGTCTGTCCTGCTGTCTGTCTGTTCTGCTGTCTGTCTGTCTGTCTGTCTGTCTGTCTGTTCTGCTGTCTGTCTGTCTGTCTTTCTGCCGTCCTCCCCCCCAGACCCCTTGAAGAGGTAGATTCTTAGAACCTCCCTGGTCAGGGCAGTGTTAGATCTGTGTTTGTGCCCCTACAGACATCCCTGGTCAGGGCAGTGTTAGATCTGTGTTTCTGTCCCCACAGACCTCCTTGGCCTCGCGTCCCAGAATAGTGAGCCTCACACACAGGCACAATGCTCCCCACAGGATTAATGAGAGTCAACAGGTAGCTGAGGAATCTGGGTCTGGGGGGCTGCTCCGTGGTGTTTCAACTTGCCCGTCAGCTTGTTGTTAGCACGTTAATGCCCCTGGCCTTGGCAGTGTCCTAACCCTTTTGTTCTGTTCCTGCAGCTCTGCCCTTATAAGGACCCCCATGCCCCTCACAGGATCACCTGACCGCCTGGTAGTGTGTCCGGGAGCAGGGACGGTGTCACCAATGTCGTTCATTCAAGCGGGTGAAGGATGAAAGGTAGAAATGCAGTGTAATGCATTGAGGTGTGTGTGTGTGTGGGGGGGGGGCTACCGTGGGAGACAGTCTTACCCTCGGGTTCTGCTACCCTGTGTGTCTGGTTCTGGTTCTGGGCTCTGTGATCCAGACATCTAGAAGTCAGATGGAGGTTAGATGGCTGAGCGGTTAGGGAGTCGGCTATTAATCAGAAGGTTGTTGGTTCGATTCCCGGACGTGCAAAATTACATTGTGTCCTTGGGCAAGGCACTTCACCCTACTTGCCTCGGGGAGAATGTCCTTGTACTTACTGTAAGTCGCTCGGGATAAGAGCGTCTGCTAAATGACTAAATGTAAATGTAAGTCTCCATCACTAAGGTACATCTTGGGTCATCTGTCAGTGTGTGACATGGACCCCTGGACAGGCAGGGGGGAAAGGAAGGGGATGCAAGGCTATGTTTAGAAGGCAGTATGGGAGGTGTAGACACACACCAAAAGTGTGAGTTCCACTCTTGGCTTGTATCCAAGGGGGGCAATAATGAAATACAGTGCCCTCCAAAAGTATTGGAACAGTGAGGCCAATTCCTTTATTTTTGCTGTAGACTGAAAACATTTGGGCTTGACATCAAACGATGAATGTGAAACCAGAGATCAACGTTTCAGCTTTTATTTCCAGGTATTTACATCAGGATCTGATGCACAAATTAGAAAATATCACCTTTTTGTTCGAACCCACCCATTTGTCACGTGAGCAAAAGTATTGGAACATGTGACTGACAGGTGTGTTTTGTTGCCCAGGTGTGTCCTATTACATACATTATTCAATCAATAAATACCACTGAATGTCTACACTCAGGTTCAGATTGGGTAAGATAGGTTTTGTCTATGCAGACTGTATTCAGAGGTGAAAACAACATGAAAACCAGAGCGCTGTCTTTGGGTGAAAAACAAGCAATTGTGAGTCTTAGAGAAGATGGAAAATCAATCAGAGCCATTGCAGAAACATTGGCCATAGCCAGTACAACCATTTGGAATGTCCTGAAGAAGAAGAAAACTACTGGTGTACTAAGTAACAGACGTCGAACAGGTAGACCAAGGAAAACATCAGCAGTTGATGACAGAAACATTGTGAGAGCTGTAAAGAAAGACCCTAAAACAACTGTTAGTGAGATCAGCAACAACCTCCAGATGGCAGGAGTGAAGGTATCACTATCTACTGTTCGCAGAAGACTTCATGAACAAAAGTACAAGGGCTACACCAGAAGATGCAAACCACTCATTAGCAAGAAGAATAGGAAGGCCAGGCTGGAAATTGCCAAAAAGTACAGAGATGAACCTCAAAAATTCTGGGACAAAGTTTTATGGACTGATGAGACAAAGATTAACTTTTACCAAAGTGATGGAAAGGCTAAAGTTTGGAGAAAGAAAGGAACTGCTCATGATCCCAAACACACAAGCTCATCTGTGAAACACGGTGGAGGTAATGTCATGGCTTAGGCTTGCCAATTTAAGGAAAGATGCAACCAAACTGATTGGCAGAGCCTTCATCATGCAGCAAGATAACGACCCAAAACACACTGCCAAAACAACAAAGGAGTTCATCAGGGGCAAGAAATGGAAGGTATTAGACTGGCCAAGTCAATCTCCAGACTTAAACCCTATAGAGCATGCATTTTACCTGCTTAAGAGGAGACTGAAGGGAGGAACCCCACAAAACAAACAACAACTGAAAGAGGCTGCAGTGAAAGCCTGGGAAAGCATCAAAAAGGAAGAATGCAAAAGTTTGGTGACGTCAATGGGTCACAGACTTGCTGCAGTTATTGAAAGCAAAGGATTTGCAACTAAATATTAAGTCTTATTCACTTAAATATGTTTTAAGTATATCTGTTCCAATACTTTTGCTCACATGACAAATGGGTGGATTCAAACAAAATGTGATATTTTCTTAGTTGTGCATCAGATCCTGATGTAAATACCTGGAAATAAAAGCTGAAACGTTGATCTCTGGTCTCACGTTCATTATTTGATGTCAAGCCCAAATGTTTTCAGTCTACAGCAAAAATAAAGGAATTCGCCTCACTGTTCCAATACTTTTGGAGGGCACTGTATTTCTCCCTGATTATCCTGTGTGTGTGTGGGGGGGTGGGTGTGTGTGTGTGTGTGTGTGTGTGTGTGTGTGTGTGTGTGTGTGTGTGCGTGTGTGTGTGTGTGTGTGCTTACTGACTAGGGGTGTGTATGTCAGGATGGGGTAACACCATTATTCAACCCCCCCCCCTCCTCCTCCTCCCCTCTTTACTTATAAGAGGCAGAGGAACTCTATACACTCATAACATCCAATTACTCTCACCTCCATTAGTCTAGACAGCCCTCTCCCACCAGTGTTCCCCACCTTCAGCTCCATGTCCTGGGGGGAGGACAGGAAGTAGGGGGGTGGCACAGGAACACCACGGTCAAAGTAAAAAACCTTATTGCAGAACTGGTGGAACGTTTGTATGTTTAGTGTGTTTAGTCGTGCAGACCCCCTCCGTCTTCCTTCCAACAAATCAGGACAGATCCTGGTGTTTTCAAACCAATCAGGACAGATCCTGGTGTGTTCCGGACTCCCGTTAAGGGTTAAGGGTCAAATGCAGTGAGATGATCCAGCAATCCTCCACCCAGTCAGGGACAGCTATGTCTTCTATCGGGTTGTTGATCAGGACATGTGAGTCCCTCAGTAACAGTAAACCAGTGGAGAGCAGCCATGTTCTTAGCATTGGCAGCAGCTTCTCTGGCATGTCCAGGTTTGGCCTCCAAGCCACTTAGATCATGTGCACACACACACACACACACTCATGCACGCACACACAAAAACACACACAGACACGCACATTCTTAGACACGACAGATGCTTTCTCCCACAGCACCCTCTCTTTTCCTCGCGCACACACCCAAAAGCGCAGAATTTCTCGCTCAGCCAAACTTTCACACACAGTCACACACACTTACTCTAACATGTGCATGCAGACACACACATACAAATACGCACTTAGACACACACACACACTTACTCTAACATGCCCAAGCACACACAGACACACACACATACACACTGCAATTGTATTTTACAGTTTCATGATCTAAAACCTGAAACCCACTGTAAACCAGCTTGTAAAATGTTTGTTACATTTACATGTAGTCCTAAGCGTCGTACAAGAGACAGCTTTAAGTGCAGAGGTCACTGATCATAAACAACGAACCAAAACACGAAGCATACTTTGTGAAAAGCAAATAAGTGCCAATGGGTGGAACCAGAAGAGCATGTAGTTACAGTAAACAAGCTACAGTTAAACAACATGATCCTCAAACGTGCCCAGAGTGTACCTGGAGGAAAGCAAGCAACAATAATATAATTCACAGCGAGTACAAGCAGTTCAATCAGTTAACTAACCAACAAGCGCAGCAAGTCCCTCAATAAGTGTCATTGTGTTCCTGTTCATTGTGTTCATGTTCATCAAAGCTCTGTGTTCCGGAGCACCAACATTTTGACGGCCAAAAACATCTGACCTTTTAATGCCGTATTGAGCGAAGGGTTAAAATTAGCGGGGTGGATTTATGACCCATATGACACAACAGTTGGTCGAGGCAGTGCTCGCTTACTCCGTGTTCCAAACGGAGCGATGCGATTGGCCGGGCAGGTCCATGATGCAGGGGGCAGGTGTAGGTTGGAGGTCATGTGGTCTGGCCAGTGGTGTTTACATTAGTTCATTAAGATGGGTGGGAAATCTTTGATCTTGAACGTAACGTATTCCCTCCCTCTGCCCAGTTGTTGACTGAACAGATCTGCACCAAACACCAGTTTGTTTGTGCAGTCACATAGCACATTGCGATATTGAGGACCTTGTTTGTGAGCTGCAGTGTTTTGAAGGATTGAACTCGTATCTCTGACCTTATTCTCTTTCACAATCAAAGACACAGTTGTTTTTATAGATAGTAGTTTGGGTGTGCTGGCTGTGATGTAACCAGTACAGGCCATAACACCAGCAGAGAGATTTCAGAACAGAGAGATTTAGAAACTGCCTGAAGCAGAGTGGATGCAATCTTTGTTGCCGTTGCTATGTCTCCCATTGTCTCTCTCTCTCAGAGTCTCTCTCTTAGTGTCTCTCTCTCAGTGTCTCTCTCTCTGTCTCTCTCTCTCAGTGTCTCTCTCTCTCAGTGTCTCTCTCTCTCTCAGTGTCTCTCTGTCTCTCTCTCTCAGTGTCTCTCTCTCTCAGTGTCTCTCTCTCTCTCAGTGTCTCTCTGTCTCTCTCTCTCAGTGTCTCTCTCTCTGTCTCTCTCTCTCAGTGTCTCTCTCTCTCAGTGTCTCTCTCTCTCTCAGTGTCTCTCTGTCTCTCTCTCTCAGTGTCTCTCTCTCAGTGTCTGTCAGTGTCTCTCTGCCACAAGGAACGATCCTCTAACCATGCACATGAATCATCTTCAGGATCTAGAAACTGATTCGGCTCCCTATCCAGAACCTTTTGATTCATGCACACGTGACTGATACCTCATGCGCTGACCCACAATGACTTCATGTGGAGGCTGGGGGAGCCATTTTAAGGAGCCTGGCACAAACACCACGCAAAACATGCTCCAAACAATTAATAACCCTCAGCTGTCGACTGGAATATGTGTAGCCCCTTCTGCAGCGCTGCAGACTGGAGGACGCAAAATATTCAGCCACTCCTGTAGACTGTACTGGTGTGGATGTGGATCAGAGCCAGTGGCCATGCTTCTTCAGTGTGTGTGGTTGATAGGCCACTTCCTGATTGGGAGACTACAAATACATCAGATCATTCCACTCAGCTGTGTTCAAACTGATGAACACAACTGTGTTTGTCCAGACTGATCAGATCATCAACATCTACCCGAGAATAGCCAACAGCAGTTGGTACACACAAACATGTGTGTGGTTATGATGCTTAAACAAGTGTCTTTTAAACAACTTACGTAATACAACTGTGTGCAATCGCTTGACAAAACATTTGAATGTAAATCGGACCTGTTACAGTGTACGGGGGCTTGGGTGGGGGTGCTGGCACTGGGGGTTTATGAGCTGCAGGGTGGAGGCCATGCCTGGGAGCGTGTGACTGGGCTGGGGGGTGGAGTAAGGCGAGGGACACTCACTTCTAAGCTGGTCATTCAATAGGAGGGATGGTGCCCCCAAAAATAGCCCAACAGAGGGGATATAGGGACCCTGCCCTGCCTACCCCCTCAGAACCGCACACTGAGCAGAGCCCGAGTACACAGTTACACACACGGGGGAAACACACCTCAAGTGGAGCTAGACGACCGGACGGATAAACTGCAAGAAAGAGGAAAAAGTGAGAGAGAGAGAGAGAGAGAGAGAGAGTCAACACCTTAAAAAGAAGAAACATTTGGGACTTGTGCGACAGGAGGGGACGTGCGTAAGGACCCTGCAGGACTGCAGTCTCCGAGTGCCTGGATTGTTGCCCTGTGGATTCTAGAGTTTCCTTGGATTTCTCCCCTTCCTCCTCCTGTTCCTCCTCTCATCCTGAGAGAGGAGGTTCCGCCGTGTCTTCCGGAAGGATGAAGTACAGCTACAATCTGCCGGTGTCATCGTACACGCGCTACAGCCAGTACACACCAACACAGTACACCCCCACATACACACCTACACAATACACGTCAACCAAGTACACACCAACCCACTACACACCAACCAAGTACACCCCTACGAACTACACTCCCACAAACTACGCGTCGTCTCTTTATACGCCGTCCCACAAGACCGTCTCTAGTTACACGCCGTCGTACAGCAAGCCTCCACGCTACAGCTCTGCGACCCCGCGGCCACCGGCTCAGGCCCCGCCCCCGCCATCAGCGCCCGTTGCCCTCAAGCCCGTCCGCGCCGTGCGTTTCCCCAATGACATCATCTTCCAGGACTGCATCCGGCGAGGGGAGCTGGAGCAGATCGGGCGCTTCATCAGGGCGAGGAAAATACGCCTGGACACCGTCTTCCTGTCGGGTGAGGACGAGCTGCTGTCTAACCCTCAACCTTTTACCTTTAACACTTAACCTTTGACCTGTCAAATAACCTAAGATCGCCATATGGGGCTTCACTGAATCAAATCGATTCAAATAAAAGATCATTTCTATAGCCCTCAACAACGATTTAAATTCAATTGTTTGTCTCAATCAGGTTGCAAGGCAGGTGGGTGAGAGTGCGTAGTGAGAGTGAGACAGGAGCCTGGCTGTTGAGAGGCCAGGCCAGGCCAGGGTAGGGCAGGGTAGGGCAGAGGGAGGGAGGGAGGGTTGGGGAGGGCAGAGGGAGGCCAGGGCAGGGTAGGGCAGAGGGAGGCCAGGCCAGGGCAGGGTAGGGCAGAGGGAGGGAGGGAGGGTTGGGGAGGGCAGAGGGAGGCCAGGGCAGGGTAGGGCAGAGGGAGGCCAGGCCAGGGCAGGGTAGGGCAGAGGGAGGGAGGGAGGGTTGGGGAGGGCAGAGGGAGGCCAGGGTAGGGCAGGGTAGGGCAGAGGGAGGGAGGGAGGGTTGGGGAGGGCAGAGGGAGGGAGGGAGGGTTGGGGAGGGCAGAGGGAGGGAGGGAGGGTTGGGGAGGGCAGAGGGAGGGAGGGTTGGGGAGGGCAGAGGGAGGGAGGGAGGGTTGGGGAGGGCAGAGGGAGGGAGGAAGGGTTGGGGAGGGCAGAGGGAGGGAGGGAGGGTTGGGGAGGGCAGAGGGAGGGAGGGAGGGTTGGGGAGGGCAGAGGGAGGGAGGGAGGGTTGGGGAGGGCAGAGGGAGGGAGGGAGGGTTGGGGAGGGCAGAGGGAGGGAGGGAGGGTTGGGTAGGGCAGAGGGAGGGAGGGAGGGAGGGTTGGGTAGGGCAGAGGGAGGGAGGGAGGGTTGGGGAGGGCAGAGGGAGGGAGGGAGGGTTGGGGAGGGCAGAGGGAGGGAGGGTTGGGTAGGGCAGAGGGAGGGAGGGAGGGTTGGGTAGGGCAGAGGGAGGGAGGGAGGGTTGGGTAGGGCAGAGGGAGGGAGGGAGGGTTGGGGAGGGCAGAGCCACCCTCTGCTGGGGCCATGTAAGGAGTGTCAGTGTTAGCAGCTACATCAGGAAGCTAGGAAGGACCCCAAGTGGAAAAGAAGTATACTTCAATCTCATTTAAATGTATTTAATGAGGGCTTGTGTTCAGTCTCATTCGAGTTTTCTTTTCCACACAATTGGAAGTGTACTTGAAATTTACTCCTTTTGCATATTCACATACTCATTGACTGAACTGTCATGTATGTAATTTTGTACTTATACCCATGTATGTCTCCACCTGTCTCTTTCCCTCTACATCTTTCTCTCTACCTCTATCTCTCTCTCTGTCTCTCCCTCTCTCTCCCTCTGTGTGTCTCTCTGTCTCTACCTCTCTCTACCTCTCCCTCTCTCTCCCTCTGTGTGTCTCTCTCTGTCTGCAGGTATGGCAGCCATCCATGAGGCGGTGTTGTCAGGGAACCTGGAGTGTGTGAAGCTGCTGGTGAAGTACGGCGCAGACGTCCACCAGAGGGACGAGGACGGCTGGACGGCGCTCCACATGGCCTGCAGCGACGGCTACCCTGACATCGCCAGGTTAGACACACACACATTCAGACACACACACATTCAGGCACACACACATTCAGGCACACACACATATTCAGGCACACACACACATTCAGACACACACACACACATTCAGACACACACACACACATACAGGCACACACACATTCAGGCACACACACATTCAGGCACACACACATTCAGGCACACACACATATTTACAATTATTAAAGCTCATGAGAGGGATATATATTACCAAGGAGGTCAATGCTTGATACAGAAGTCCACAGACCTTCCTAACTTGAATCACCTGACAGAACATAGCCAGCTAGGTCCAGACTCACATGGTGCAGCCCTGGACTACCTGTGATCACGTTTACCTGAGCCCTAACAGGAGCTCTTGTTCCCCTAGGTACCTCCTGTCTCTGGGCGCCAGCTGTGAGGCGCAGAACGAGAGTGGGGAGAAGCCTTCTGACCTCATAGACCCTGTCAACAAAGACCTGGTTAAGGTTTTCCAGACAGGATGTGTCTAACAGGATGATGAATCCTGGGGTAGGCACACAGATGGTTGGACGGAGCATGGATGGATGGAAATATGGACAGGTGGGTGGATGGGTAGAAGGATGTGAATAGACGGATGTATAGATAGATATGCGGACAGACGTACTTCCCTGGTCCAGACACTGGGGGAAGTGGATGGAGAATGGACTGGTCAGGCTGGACACAGGAGCAGGAAGTGTGGGTCATGGGGGGCGCTGTGTTTCTACCCCAGCTAAAGAGCTTCGAAACGTCTCTACACAGTTTGCTTTTCGGAGGGCTTATTTTTATATTCGTGTATCGATTTGGATACGCTTTGTAAAGGTGTCTTTATCTCGCTTCGCTTCAAAGAAAAGAATGACCTGCTGTTTGGTGCTTCACGCTATACACACACCCTATCAATCAACACACACCACACCAACAAGCAAATCAAGTTCCATGCTTTGGTCCGTGGGTGACGTAACCATGACGACCTGATGCCAGGAGGTATTACCATCAAAACAGCGCCATCTCCTGTTGCGCAGCATGGCAAAATAAAAGAAGCCACATGCTTTCAGTGACGTGGCACAGGAATACTCGTGGTTCAGCTTAATGCAGAGTAGCCAACAAGAACATCTGGATGATTTAACTCCCTGATCCGTACTGCTCAGTGGAACAGCATGTGACTGCAGATCAAGAGGTCACGTGTTTCAAATCCACTCCTGTACGTGAAGGCGTCTCCCGAAGGAATGTTTCAAACTCTGACTCGCTAGATCACCGTTATGTCATAGACAGGACTGTTATGTCATAGACAGGACTGTTATGTCATAGACAGGACTGTTATGTCATAGACAGGACTGTTATGGATGCTTCGTCGGCACTATCGTGGATTCTGCGCATACTGTGCCATCAACAGCAACAAAAACAACCTTGTTGGTGTCTGTGATTTGGCCATGTAGTATCCATGTGTTGTGTAAGCTGGGCTGAGTGCTCCTTCCCTGCAGGGCAGATGGAGAGAAACCCCTAGCTCTTTAGGATTTACCAAGACACTGTGTTGATGTAGCCAGGTGTCAACAGGAAACTTCTTCATGCCATGTGTGACCCTGTGCTGTTGCAGTGTGTCATCTCAGGTGGTGTTTTTATATAACATGTTATACAAGTTCTACAAAGTGCATGTTATAACTAGGGGTTATGTTGTAAGATCTACAATATTAATGGTGTTCTGCTCATTTTAACTGAATATCGTCAATGAAAGTCTTATCATTTTTTGTTTTGTTCTTGTTTTGTACATACTATGTTTTCATAAATAAAGCTGCTCTTTTTGATAAATATTACAATTCTTCTCACTTCTCGATTGATGATCTCGTGTTGATACATGAAAACACAATACCACATAAGTAGACCACATACATATGTTTACAAATCCCTGTAAGGACACACAAGTTGAATTTCTCTTTATTTGTTTATTAATAGTTCAAGCATGATTGGTTGAGGCAAAAGTACAGCTCTCAGGTCGCACCGCAGTGTGCATCTGGCTGCCAGTTGTGTCCATCTTCATCAATATACACGATTCCATACTGATAGTATCATATTAACACGGATCATTACATTTATTTAGCCAGATGCTTATACGTATGACCTTTGAACCACCGTAATGTGATTGGCAAGCTTCACCTTTAATGCTGACTTCGCACAATGTCACTTGTGCTCTACGCACATGTGATGAATCTAACAACTGGTCCATGGTCAGCCAATGTCTCCATCAACACTGAAGTCCATCTAAATTAGAGAGTCTCTTCCTTTTCAGAACAGACTTCAGACCAGGTAGCTCTACTTCCGTTCACGTTGCCCGGAAATGATTGGTTGGCATTGGCAACGTTTTAGCCAACGATAGGCCTGGCTAACTTGCTGAAGCTATACTTGTTTGGGGAATAAAGAAAGCGAAAGGAAAAGGGATCTGAAGACAGGTTCTTAAATATATCTATATATTTTTTATAAATGTCCCGAATACTTATAAACCATTAATCGATAGGTAATTTAACGAATTGTCAATACTAGCCTTGTTTCACGAATTTTGAGTGTTTGCAGAAAGAAAATCAACATGCAAGAAATGGCTTTTGTTAGCTTGCTAATTTGTACTGAAACAGCAACGCCAGATTAGGTATTTCTGTGTAATTTTACAGACTCGGCGTAAAATCACACATCCAAGTACTACCGTTTTAATGTCAATGCTGATTTGTCTGAACAGATTATTCAATTTTATTCAAGAAAAACAACATGCCTTTTGCGACGCATCCAGCCGTACTGCTGTTTAACAATTAGCAAGCCTAGCTAGCTAAAAAGTTAACGTTAGTCGTCACTGTTTCATAATGCGCTAGCTAGCCAGCTATATGTTAGCTATTGACGTTAGCTTGATGCTACTAGCAAAAAAAATGTAAACAAAGCCTTGTTGTGTGCCGGCCCGGTACAGTAGCAAATGTTTTACCAGTTAGCTAGCTAGCTACACACGTTTTGTGTTTATCACTGTTGTCTTTATAATAGTTCCGTTGTGTACATTTGACAAGTTGTTGAATGTTCACTATAGTATTAATATGAAAAGATTGAACGAACAGTCACGTTATCATTTCAGAGGTACAACAGAAGCTATCAAACGTTTCTCTCTCCAACTCCTATCAGTCCACCAGAGAGGAGTGAAGAGGGAGTGCAGACTGCAAACAGAATGACAAGGTAAAACGAAATATCAAGTCGCGTGAGTCCTGTAGCCTCATTCAGACATCTCTTTTGTAGTGGCTAATTCCTGGTAAACATTACATTCCAATCCCTGGAATGTGGACAATAGGTGAAAGTACTTCAGGTAGAAACTGAACTGGCTGAGCTTAATAGACCAGACGAACCATATTTTCATGTCCTGCTCCTATACTTTACATGATAATGAATATTACATGTTGGAGAGAAAAGAGATGAAGGAACACATCGCTGCCTGCCAGACAACCACTTTCCCCTCTCTCTGTTTCTCTCTCTGTCTCTATCTCTGTCTCTATCTCTATCTCTGTCTCTCTCTGTCTGTCTGTCTGTCTGTCTGCCTGTCTGTCTCTGTCTCTCTCTGTCTGTCTGTCTGTCTCTGTCTGTCTCTGTCTGTCTCTGTCTGTCTCTGTCTGTCTGTCTGTCTCTGTCTCTCTCTGTCTGCCTCTCTCTATATGTAGCTCGGTCATGTATGTGTCTGCTGTTGACTTGCTGTTTGTCCTCCAGCTCGGCTCCCAGAATGGTTAACAGCTACAAGCGAACCTCTAGCCCCAGATCCCCCACCAACACTGGGGAGCTCTTCACTCCAGCTCATGAGGAGAATGTGCGCTTCATCCACGAAAGTGAGTCGCTGTCAAAAGCCTCGCCTTGATCCGTTGATGTGTACTCGAGGATGGACTGCATGTCCGTCATGGAGCTCTGACCGTGTTCCAATACGTAAAAATGCATCCCATAATGCTCCTTCCCTCCATTCTCAAAACTCTGACACAATGTAGGCCCTATTAGGTAGCATCTGCTAAATGAATACATTTATAAATGTAAAACGTACCCACACCTAAGTCTCACATCAGATCAGCAACCCCCTCCATCAGACACAAAACATGCCACGCTGCATCTTAGTCTGTTTCTCTGAATGACGTTGTCGTGACGATGTCGGTGAATGAACACGACTAAAAGGTTACGTGAATGTTACCGTGTTCTGACGTCTGTCATTTTCCGTCCCCAGCCTGGCAGTGTGTTCTCAGGGACATCAGATCACCGCAGAACAGCGAGCGCAACGACCGTGGACCCCAGGAGTACGTGGAGAAGAACCCTAACCCTAACCTCCATTGTACGTGTCGAGATGCATCAGGGAGACAAACAGAGAATCAGAATCAGAAAGGGATTTATTTGCCATGAAAGTTTGCACTGACAAGGAATTTGCTTTGGCAGGAAGGTGCATACAATAAATACATACATAAAACATATAGGAATCTTAAATTTAAATATGTGGTCTAACTATACTAAAACTAGCAGTAATAAGCGGAATACACTAAAATAGAATAAAAGTGGGCATAAAATAAAATATAAGTTGACAAATTACAATATAAAATACAAAATTACAGGAATTGAATGTAGTGCAAAAGTAAAAGTTTTTAGACATGAAGTCATTAGAGTCAGTGTGAGCTCTTGGCCTTGTTGAGGAGGCCAACAGCGGAAGGGAAGAAACTGTTTGTGTGGCGTGAGGTTTTGGTCCTGATGGACCGCAGCCTTCTGCCGCAGAAGAACTCTTAAAGCGCTCTGGCATTATTTACATTTATTCATTTAGCAGACGCTTTTATCCAAAGCAACATACAAGAGAGAGCTTTACAAAAAGTGCATAGGTCAATTATCATAAACAATGAGATGGCCCCAAAAACATTGCGAGTGGCCTGAACATGAAGCATACATTGTGTAAGCAAATAAGTGCCAATGGGTGGAACCAGAAGAACTTGTAGTTAAACACATTTCAATTAAACAACATATTTAATAGTGTGTGAATACAGAGATGTCAGATTACAGGGAATCATGTAGAACAGTGGTTTCCAACCCTGTTCCTGGAGAGCTACTTTCCAGTAGGTTTTTGTTCCAACTGCAGTTCTAACTAACCTGAACATCAACCAGCTAATTATTAGAATCAGGTGTGCTAAATTAGTGTTGGAGCAGAAACATACATAAAAGTAGCTGTCCTGGAACAGGACTGAAGACCACTGATATTGGATAACAGTTAATATGCTATTTATTTGTGTGCGTTCTTACAGAGTAGTAACAGTAACTTTGCTGTCGCTCTCCTCCAGCTTTTACACCAGTGGACCTGAGTGACATGAAGAGACGCAACACACAGGAAGCCAAGAAGTCCTAGTCTCTCCCTGCCAGTCCGGCAGCTTCTCTCTCCACCTCGTATCCTCTGGAACTTGATCCTACGCCAACCTCCCGTCAGCCTTCCAGCCTCTCTGGCCAGCTCAGAATATAGACCCATCCCTTCCTGTCTCTCTCTCACTTTTCATCTCTCTTTCTCTATATCTCTCTCTTTTCTTCCCCCCCTGGATCACAACACGCTGCCCACTTTACTGTGGCACAGTGACGCTGATGTCCAGAAATGAACATCACAGTTGATATGGTCCCCATGCTTTCTACCCCTCCACCCCCCATCATATGGATGGAATGCAAGAGGATTGGGATCTTCCTCTTCTCCTGGCTCTTGATTCCTAAGTCATGAGTACTTCATGTTCATTCTGTTTTTTTTTATCGTGAACAGGACAGATTCAGAGTATCATGACATGTGCTGACCACAACCCGATGCCGAGGTACAAAACTGGACACAAACTCTTCACAGGGACACAAACAAAAGACTGCAGTCTTAAATAGAAACTCTTGTTTTCTTATCAATCTACAAACGTAACTATGGAGGAGAATGCTGAAAGGCTGACATTTTTAGTTCTATATTTTTTGGGAAGAAGATAGTTTGATAGCTGAATTGTAGATGTATTGAAATTTAATCAAGACTGTACAGGCGAGTTTTGGAAGCCAAATATTATTCAATAGCGACGCCAACATTTTTATTGTTAATTATTCCCCCATTCAAATGGACTTCAAGTACACTTCCTGTCAGTATACTGCCCTAAATTGACTTCCTGGCCTCGAAACAAAACATTGAATAAAAACTTTTACAATATTTCTTTCTCAATGCTTATTTGTGTTGGTCTTAAACTGTGGGCTCACGATAAAGCCTTAATACAATACATATCCACTTCATTTCCAATTAAAGTGTAGTTCAAAATTACAGAATATCGCCTGTATAAAAAAGACAATTCGTATGTAGTGGATTTACGTGGTTCTGGTAGTGCCCATTGCCCAGAAAACTGGGAGGAACCACAACAGTGATGTCATCTTGTGCGACATGAACAAGGGGAGGGACTCTCGCTAATAAAGATTAGCCGCCTCCTACGTCATTTACGTATTTTTTCCCGGTTGAAGACTTCGAGAAGACAGCCCGCCGGCGCGTTTAAGCAAGACAGGGACTAGGCTAGGCTCTCTTTTTTTAAGTTCGCTGACAATATTGTTAAGCGTTAACATCATGGCCGATAAAATGGATATGTCTCTAGATGACATTATCAAACAGAACAGGGTTCAGCGAGGTGGAGCAGGAGGCCGCGGTGGAAGAGGCCGCGGCCGAGGAGGCTCTGGCGGGGGCCGAGGTGGTAGTGTTGGGCGAGGCGCCGGTGGAGGCTTTGGAGGCCGTGGTGGAGGATCCGGCCCCTTGAGGAATCGACCGAACCTGATCCGTGGTAGAGGCAGACCTACACCGTATAGCAGGGTATGAGAAAATTTGAGGAATGAGGAGAGGAAAAAGGAAAACATCGGGTAACCTGCAAAAGCCTGGTGGTCGCTTGCTGCTAGGCAATCGAGCGCTTAACCGTCGAGTTAACCTCGAATTATGAGGGAGGCTCTCTAAATTGCGGTTGAGTTTGAATGGAAATTGAATGCATAATGTGTCCTTTACCCCAACCCGTATGTTAAACATCTTTTTTTGAGAAGAGGCGTTGGAACAAGCTAGCTAACGTTAGCCACACTGGCTAACCGGGGATCATCTGCGCACGGCCTACATGGTGCCATTTTGATCCAGCATCCTCAAACCATCACCGAATTAGTTAGTCTTCAACAGTCGTTAAAATGTATCTTTCACCCCCCTCCCCCCCAAAAAAACATCCGGCTGGTGTCCTGGAAACCACCGCATTGAAAATCCCCTCTTCATTTGGAAGTTGCCCCCCCTCCCCCGCACATTGGAGTAGTTTTGGTTCCAGCGCTCACATCTTGGTGAAGGCGTCCTTTGTTTGGGAGTGGCTGGCGGGTTTCTACAATCTGCGCTTGCTTGACCGACACCTAACCGGTGTGATCTTTTCTGGATTGAGTGCCTAACGGACTTTAACCCTGTTAAAAGTATTTTATTCATGTCCAATTTCAAATAATTATATAAGCAGTCATCACACAAGCCACTATCAAAATGGCGTGGTTTCAAAATGGACGCTCAGATGATCCGCCATTGCATACTCTGGATAGGTGGCGGTTGTGGTCACAGTCCAAGCCAGCGCTATTTGCCTCTTAAATCACGGACACTTCATCCTTCCGAGCCTTCTTAAGGCGATCCAATGAACTTTTTCGGATGAGTTCATCACGTCAGAGCACCGTTGGAGACGACCTGGAAGAGGGCTACACCAGTTCGGATTGTTTTCCCGGAAGTGGCAGTCTGGAGAGCCTTGGGTGGGAGACGCAGATGGCAAGAGAACAGAGGAAAACGTGGTTAGCTTGCAGTAGCTAGCAGACCACATAAGGGGTGGGCAGAGGATTTGAGATTACAACCATTGGTGGTTTAGATGAGGCAATAGATAAAATGTGGTGTTGTGTGTACAACTTCAATTAGCCAGTTGTCAATGACGTGCTATCAGCTTGTATAGTTCTAGCACATTTGTTTCCACAATCTTTACAGTTGAAGTGTGACGTTGTGAAGCATTTGTAAAGCCTCTGTATTCACACCCAGTTGTCTCACATAGTAGACTGTGCTAGATCTGTAGTAGCCTTATCATTTGTATTAATGGTGGAAGGGATATCTGAAAGGGGGGAAGGGTATGTGTGGGAGTGTTCATCGTGTGATGGGGGGGAGGGGGGTGCTAGAGATCCCTGCCCCGGTCTGGCCTTGTGGAAGCGGAGCCCGTGTCTGCTTGCCCCAACACCCAGCCGCCCGCCTGCCTGCCAGACAGCCTCCATGTGGACTCTGTGATTGACAGAGACAGGAGAGCCTGGAGTCAGCAGGTGCGTTCTCTCTCTCGTCTGTTGCAGCTCCCGGAGAAATGGCAGCACGACATGTACGACAACGGCTTTAACGCCGGGGTCGGAGGAGGCGGCGCCAGTGTGGAAACCGGAGGGAAGCTTCTGGTCTCCAACCTTGACTTTGGGGTGTCAGATGCAGACATACAGGTACTACTTGTATTTTGAATGAATAAAACTCTACTTTGTTTGCCGTAGTCCCCAATAGACTCACTGCCAGCATGAAATGATATAACTGAAGTTGGCCTGTAATGATGAAACTAAGATTCCCCCTAGATTGAACCTTGAGGAAGATGGTGGCCTTAGCCTGCCTGTTAGCCGCTGTAGTTGGTTGGTTTGCTCACTGCGTCTGCCCCCTGCCTACAGGAGCTGTTTGCTGAGTTTGGGACATTGAAGAAGGCAGCGGTTCACTACGACCGCTCAGGCCGGAGCCTTGGCACGGCCGATGTCCACTTCGAGAGGAGAGCGGACGCCCTTAAGGCCATGAAACAGTATAATGGCGTCCCTCTAGATGGTGGGTCCTAGTGCCTGTCTCCAGGCAGCATCCATTCCTACCTCCTAACTAGAGAGGGAAAGGGAAATAGTGGTTTTGTTTTCCACACTTGGGCTTGCGTTGTGTTTTGATTCGTTTGGAGTTGGTGACTAACCACAGCACTCTCTCTCCTGACAGGTCGGCCCATGAACATCCAGCTGGTTACGTCACAGATCGACACACAGAGACGCCCTCCTATGCAGGGGTAAGGAGCGCTAGGCCGTCTTGAGCCTTGGTTGAAGACTTGTGTATAAAAAACAAAATGACAGATTAGTCTAATCCTGCTCGTTTTAAAGGTGTTTTTGTTTCTGGCTTTGACTGCAAAGACATGCAGAACTAAACATTTCAGCTTTGTGACATCAACCTAAAAGAGAAAGGATTGTGTATTTTTTCTGTCATTTCTAACCATCACAACTAGTAGAGAGGGTCTGGTTATGGGTGACATGTTGTAACTGGCTACTGTGTTTGTTCCAGCCTGAACCGAGGTGGAGGAGGCATTAACAGGAGAGTGGGGGGGTTCGGGGGCATGCAGAGAGGCCGGGGAGGCCGAGGAGCCCTGGGGGGCGGGGGGACCAGAGGCCGGGGCCGAGGAGGCCGGGGAAACAACAAGCAGGCACTCTCAGCCGAAGAGCTGGACGCTCAGCTAGACGCCTACAACGCCAGGGTACGTCTGGGCTCAGGGGGATAAAAGGAGCGTTTGATTTTCATATTAAGTATCCTTCTGTGTCGTGCATCTTTTTGATTAGCAGTGTGCAGAAACTCAGCTTTTTTACATTTTAATTTGTTCAGTTAACTACTCGCTTGTCGGGTGTGTATGTTATAACTGTGCCTGAAAGGGTTTCTTAATTAGAAGGATTCATCTCTTCAGACCTCCAGAGGTGATTGTGTAGTCCCTGGTGCTGATGTTGTCTCTCTTCTGTCTGCAGATGGACACCACCTGAATATCCTGTTCAATTGCTGCCCTCCCCTCCAATCGCGGCGGAAGGCTTTGGCAGTTCAAACTTGCATAATATTTTACACTTGGATGTCTTCTAATGTGATAATTCATGTACCAATCTTGCTCCTTTTAAATGCTCCGAAAGTGTTTTTTACCGATTTGTTTTCTTTTTTTTTTTGAGAAAAAAAAAAAAAAAAACTGGTTTTGACTGTAGGTAGAGAAGTAGGACCGTTCCTGTTGCTGATCCTGCCACTGTAGATTATTGTAATAAAACCTGCAGTATGCATTAACCATACCATCACTGACTCCTGTTATTGATTCAACTCGACTAGCTCAAATTAGCCAACGTATTCGGTTTGAGATTAACCGTCCTGGAACTCAAAATCACCTGCTGAAACAAGTTACGTTACTACCATGTCTTGACAAGTAGAATTTCCAAGCGGCTCTTTTTTCTTAGTTTGTCTTGGGTTAAGAATATTAAAGGTGGCTTCATCGCTCTTGTTTGATGAATATTCCTCCTTCACTGGCTGAACAGACATCACTGTCGAGAGCTAGCCAGCTATGACTAACTGATCCGGATTTTTTTTTAGCCAGCGCTATCGAATACATGTATTAAATTATTAAAAAACATTGGTGCAATAACTGTTGTAACCACCAGATGTCACCACTATCCTATAAATTGCAACTTTTTTAGATGGATATTTGGTTCCATGCTCATATCCAGGGTAAAGTATGAAACTGTATTGCAATTCGAATTATACTCAAGTTATATTTAACAAATGTCATTTTTACTTCACTACACATTCTGTTGAGTATTTTACCGCTGCGAACATGGATCCAAAAAAACTGATATACTGACCATGTCGAAGTCCATTCTGTACATTGCGTGCTACAACGTTACACTTTTTTCGAGTCGCGGTATTCCCGGAAGAGCACCGTAGACAAGCTCTGCCGCTCCCTCATCGCCATTCACAGGCGCGTTCTTCAGCGTACTAGGAGCAGAAAAAAGGTAAGGGCCAAGGAAAACAGTTTAGCAACTTCTCTTTCTTACCACCGTGTACAATTTAAACTAATTTATACTGTAAGGGTCGGTGCAATTGATGTAAATCACTCACCGGTGCAGTGAACGTTAGTTGGCTTGTAACTTAGTCTAGCTAGCCCACTTACACAACGCTAGTTGAATGATTGAGCATGTAGCAGTAGCTAACTTATTCAGACTTAATTAGCTACTCAGTATAGTTAAAAAAAACTGTTTCTGGTGTTGAATCTACTAGGATAAAATGCATTGGTTATATCTCCATTGTATTGAATTTTTGATGTCTTGTAAGTCCCCAAGTTACATTATGGGTTTTTATTAAAGTTGGCTCCTAGCTTTGAGGTTGTGAAGTCATTGAAAGAGCAACACGTATCCATCATTCATGTACAATGAACTGATTTAATTTCATTTTCTTCATTGTGAAGTAGTGCAAGTACAGTTTGTGGACCACGGCACTTTGCATGAACCTGTTTACATGTTTGTTTAGTATGAAGTCCGAAGGTGCACATGGGATCATGTCATCCTAAATTGCACGAGAGAATTATTAACCTCCGGCGCTCATTTAATTTGGAAGCTCTTCAAAAATCAACAGAATTATGTAGGCTAAATTGACTGGCATTTTCTGTATTCACTTCCTGGATCTAGCCTAAACTTACCTTATCACCCAATTTAACCGCAAAAGAGACAGGATAGACCTGATTCAGTCCAATTTTACCCACTTTGACACACTATACTTTGATATTTGTGATTAATTGTCTTTAGTAGCCTATAGATCGATGTCATTAGAGCGACAACTTGAGCACTAGCTAACACATCCTCAGCGTGTCATGCTCTCAAAAGTCGACGAGCTCGCTGAAGTTCACGGCTCTTCCTGATGCGAAGCTTCCCTTCCTGTGGCTGTGTGCGCGCGTGTGGTAGTTTCATGGCTGGACTTGGGACAGAAGTAGCACGTTTTTATTTGATAGAAGTTTTTATTTACTCTCAAAACCATGTTGGAACAAGTGGTTAATCTAGTGGATTAACCACTTTAGCAGTTAATCTACTGCTAATGCGTTATTTCTGGGGGCCAGGTACATATGGGAGTCTGGATGAGTTAAGCGTCCATCAAGTGTGCAAATCCGTGTGTGACAGAATATACCTGTGATATCCACGTTTCCGGAGGTATGGAGAAGCTTGATGAATAGTCTACTGTTCTCCCCTAGACAAAAGCCAGGCCAGGGGTCGATCTCTAAGAGTTGTTATCTCAGACTCTTTCTCTCTGTCTCTCTCTCTCCCCCCCCCCCCCTCTCCACCATGAAGTGTCACAACAGTCCTGACCCTGTTTCCTCTCAGACACTCTGAGGTTTCTGTCTCCTTAACAAACACACACACAAGCGGAATTATCATGTAGAAGGCAAAACAATTAGCTTGTCTGTGCTCTTGGGTCTAGCTCATTGTGCTTGCATGAGCCTTAATACCAGACCCCTATTCCCTTGGGGACTGCAGCCATGCTGTCCAGCTCCAGGAAGTGAATGCCTCCCGTTCTAGATCTTTCCGGTTTAGAGATACACCAATGGCCAGAGTGACGGACAGGGTTAGAATGTCGAATTTCGAGCTCTGGACAAGCCTGTGAAACTGAGTGAGTGTAGGTTAATAGCTTTGTTAAGAGGTCGTACGTTGGACCTGTTTATATCCGGTTATGTATATGTGGGAGGCCTACTTCCTCTCTGCACTCCCTGGTCACATCATGTCGTTTTATCAAGTGTCATATCCATCACGATGAGGGGGAGACGCTAGCAGCTTAACGAGAGGAACTACCTGCTTTGGCCACTCTACAGCAGGGTTGTTAGTTTGCTGCCTGGCTGGCTGGCTGACTGTTTAATGCCAGAGGCTTCGTCAACAAGTAGGTCCTGACCTTTCATGCACACACACGCATGAATACTGTTCGACTCCCCTGGAGTCGTTTTACCAGTTCTTTGTCAGACAGAGAAAATATCAGGAAACTATCGCTGTTGTATTTCATCTCCTGTTTCTCATCCTCTTTCATGATTGTCTTCCTTTACTATTCGCTGCTGTTTGTAGCTCTCTAACTGCCCCACCCTCTACAGCCTCTGCCCCAACCTCTGCCCCAGCCTCTGCCCCAACCTCTGCCCCAGCCTCTGCCCCACTCTCTACAGCCTCTGCCCCAACCTCTGCCCCACCCTCTACAGCCTCTGCCCCAACCTCTACAGCCTCTGCCCCACTCTCTACAGCCTCTGCCCCAACCTCTACAGCCTCTGCCCCAACCTCTGCCCCAGCCTCTGCCCCACCCTCTACAGCCTCTGCCCCAGCCTCTGCCCCACCCTCTACAGCCTCTGCCCCAACCTCTGCCCCAGCCTCTGCCCCACCCTCTACAGCCTCTGCCCCAACCTCTGCCCCAACCTCTGCCCCAGCCTCTGCCCCAGCCTCTGCCCCAGCCTATACAGCCTCTGCCCCACCCTCTACAGCCTCTGCCCCAACCTCTTCAGCCTCTGCCCCAACCTCTACAGCCTCTGCCCCAACCTCTGCCCCAGCCTCTGCCCCACCATCTACAGCCTCTGCCCCAACCTCTGCCCCAGCCTCTGCCCCACCCTCTACAGCCTATGCCCCAGCCTCTGCCCCAGCCTCTGCCCCAGCCTCTACAGCCTCTGCCCCACCCTCTACAGCCTCTGCCCCAACCTCTACAGCCTCTGCCCCAACCTCTACAGCCTCTGCCCCAACCTCTGCCCCAACCTCTACAGCCTCTGCCCCAACCTCTACAGCCTCTGCCCCAACCTCTGCCCCAGCCTCTGCCCCACCCTCTACAGCCTCTGCCCCAACCTCTGCCCCAGCCTCTGCCCCACCCTCTACAGCCTCTGCCCCAACCTCTGCCCCAGCCTCTGCCCCACCCTCTACAGCCTCTGCCCCAGCCTCTGCCCCAGCCTCTACAGCCTCTGCCCCACCCTCTACAGCCTCTGCCCCAACCTCTACAGCCTCTGCCCCAACCTCTGCCCCAGCCTCTGCCCCAGCCTTTACAGCCTCTGCTCCAGCCTCAGTCCCGGCCCCTGCCCCAGCCCAGCATGGGCTAAACAGTCGACATTACATCAAACCTGCTTGCCCTTCCAGCCAAACCCCACATCAGACAGACCTAAGGCTCAGAGAAGGGGCTTCAGCTCTGTGGAGGAAGGCTTACAGGTCATGTGGATGTGGATCGCACAGACAAGCCCTGAACCTCTCTCTGAAACCTCTGCATTAACACTCTGGGTTCAGTCCTCACTCGTTTCTCTGACTGATATGAGTCACCAAGCTCTCTGCACAGGAAGCAGGAAACTCCTTGTCATCCTGGTGAGATGCAGGCTGGGTGCTCTCCACTGTGCAGAGTGCACGGCAGTCTTCACACCGCATGTCACTGTGTCAGATATATGAATGCTATCATTTAGCAGGCGTTTTTTTCATCCAAAACGACGTGCAGAGGCTTGAACCTGGGACCTCTTGATCCACAGTCAGATGGGCTGCACTCGGTGTGTATGAGAAGACTGGTGCACTGCCAGAAGGTGGGTGTGGGTGGGTGTGTAAGAGAGAGCGCAGCAGATTCAGACCCAAGTGGATCTGCTTCATCATCCCAACCAGCTGCCAGATCAGTCATCTAAGATCACGCTGGACGATCTCACCCTAATCCTCCGAGGTGTCCCTTCATCTGTGTACTGCACATTCCTCCTGGCCTGTGATAGGCTGGGCTAATCACAGTATTAAACCCAGGCCTGCAGACGACCTGTGATTTCCCAATCCCCACTTCCTCTTTCTGGGCCAATAGTTGACTATCAGTCTCTCGGGTTGCCATGTTTCGTCACTAACAATCCCTCTTTTTGTGTTCAGAAGCTATCTTCTTTTAATAAGTCTGTCACAGCTAAACCAGCAGTGAGTCTATGTAATGAGAGATTCTCAGAAGCAAACTTGTCTCAGCCCTGTGTCTCCGACCAGACTCACCAGGACAGTGAGCGAGCAGAACTAAGATACTGGCTTCAATATCGTCCCTCAATGACATCACTGTCTTATCGTCATGAGAATGCTGTCTATCAAACATGCCACTGACAGGCCTGCTGGGGGTCGGGTGGGCTAAAAGATAGGAGCTATACTGACCTTCGTGAGGAGGTGACTGTTTTAAGAAGGTGATTTTAAAGAGAGTAGCTGCAGCTAGCTAGTAGCTAACTACCGAGCCGCACTGAACAGCACTTTATCTGTTCCTGTCCACGCTCCAGCCTGCAACACTGGTGTCCAGTCCATCCACAAACAGCCATTCAAGGACCCCACCCAGGGCTAAGAGGCCTTGCTGTCTGTGGAAGCCTGTGTCCCTCATGCTGATCCTCAGTCTCTCTGCCCCCTGTCAGAACACTCATGGAGGTTGTCATGGTAATCCCCAGAGGTGTCTCCCCTGACACCTTCAATCCCTGCTCCCTCAGACCTGATCACCCCCTAATCCCACCCCCCCTTAATCTGATTACTCAGATCGTTGCTAAGGAACAGGGCCTTAATCAGGTCTCAGGCCATAGCAGGATCTCTGTGTTGGGACTTCTACATCCCTGAGCCTGATAATCTCCCAGGGATGGAGGGGGGAGCTGGGCTGGGGGGGAAGTCACAGGGTCAAAGTTCAGACCCTGGCTTGATCAGACCAAGTTGGATACAGCACTGTTGACTAGTTGACATGGGGTGAGTTTGTTTTGTTAACCCGGGCTAAGACTGAGCTGATGGGAGAGGAGTCCAAACGGTGATCAAACCGTATACCCTTACCACGAAGCTTACACCCCTAACCCAAACACATGCCCAGGTTCAACCCCCGACCCCAGAACAAAGGAACTCATCTTAGTTTGGCATCCACAGTTCATGTGTTGGATGCTGTCAGTAGAGCTGTGACGTGTTACCATGTTGTCATGCTTTTTAAACAAGGCTGTGCAGAGTGAGGTTGCGGCTGAAAGGCGTCCATTGAGCTGCCTACAGGTCTGATTGTGTGGTCAGCTGACTGCCGGAGCAGCGTTAACGACTATGCATGGATACATGCTGCTTAACCCAGATGTGGCTACAGAGTATCAAGTTACACCAGTGTTTCCCACAGATTAAAAAACTATATGTGGCGGGGGGGGGGGGGGGGGGGGGGGGTCGAAATAATTCACAAAATCAACAACAACAAACAAATAATTTCTGCATATGCAGGTAGCGACGCTGCATACAGGGTGCTAAATAACTATTTAACTGGTCGGCTCCATGACGCCGGGTAAGTAGCTAGCTCTTGAAACTTCTCACCAAAAGAACGAAGGGGAACCTTCGATTAAGACATGTCCGTCGGTACCTAGCGAAAAGTAGCCTCAACTTTCCTAGACCTTTAGCTACGGCACTAATGCTGAAGGCTCGCTGATGTAGCTGTCGGTCTCACTAGAACGACGTATGCATTGTTGCTAACGTGTGCTGACGTAGTGACTGTGTGTGTATGTGAGAAAGACGCGTGCGTGAAAGAGACGGAGAGAGAGAGCAGGGAAAGGAAATGCAGCTGAACGAATACGCTGCGTGTTTTTACCTAAATAGCGATAAAAAAAATGTTTTACGAAACGCAATGTGTGGCGGCCGGTGTTGATTCTGTGGCGCACCGCCACAAATTAGTCTATGTGTGGGAAACACTGTACACATTGATAACACTGGGATGACATCATGGCCACAGGAGGAGGGAAGGAAGGAAGGAAGGGCGAGAGGGTGGGAGGGGAGGACAGGAGGGAGCCTAAATTCCAGAAAGTTGTCAAAGAAAAGTGTATTCTCCTTGAGACGGAAAACAATATTTGAACTCTGGTTTGTATTTGAACAACTGATTTATCAAACTAGATTAAGTTGAAGTATTTTGTGTTCCTTCTTAGACCGCACCCATTACTCACTATGGAGTTTGCTCAGTATCAATCTTGAGTGATTGTATCTAATGTTTGTTCTGCTGACTAAGATTTGGTCCTCACGCCTCTCATTTCTGACCTGGTCATCATTGTTGTCTGTCCTCAAGTATCCCCTTGCCCGGCCTCGCAGGCTGAGAAACGATTCAGCAAAGAACCACAAACAAGCTCCTGAGATTCGGAGGTTCTCTAAGGAGAGAGAGAAGAGGAGAGACGAATGCCTATCAACCTATTTCCGTCCTCCCACGCCTCAATCATAAACCACGCAACTCGCACACACACACACACACACATAGATATAGCTGAGATGCCAAAACACACAGTAGAAGAATGAACACAGTATTGAAGTAAAACAGGAATTTCTGCTTTTTATCGGAACGCCATAGAATGCGCTCCAGATGAAAAAATATGTTCTCCAAGCTAGTTCCTGATTGGCGGAGGGCCCAGTCCGTGTGTAATATGCAAAAGATACTGGAAAGAGAGAGAGAGAGAGAGAGAGAGAGAGAGAGAGAGAGAGAGAGAGAGAGAGAGAGAGAGAGAAATGGGGAGAGAGGAAGGAAAGAGGATGTTTATTGTGGCTGCAGGTTCATGACTGTCCTCAGGTGTGTGTGAGGCTGCCAGTTTGCAGGTGTGGGGGCCCAGGAATGCTTGTTTGCTGTGGTGGGATTTGATGAGCTGTTTCTGTCTTTGAGTCTCGCCTGTTAGCTTGTGGTTTCACCGCTAGCTGTGTTACCACTGTGGTCGTGCCTAGCTCACGTGGCACAACACGTGGCACGACGTCAAACGTGTGTGTGAGAGATGGAATCATGGAAACATTAGGCTTGTTGAGTAACTGTTCTCACACCTGAAGGCCCTGTGGTTTTATAGTGTTATTTTCTTTCACTTCTACTCTCTCTTTTGCTTCTACTCTCTCTCTCCTGAGAGTTTATCATTTTTGTTTTACCCTATTTTACTACCAAGCACCCCCCCCCACACACACACACACACACACACACACACACACACACACACACACACACACACACACAGAGCAAACACAATTATCAGTCTAATTTTAAAATACACTTTACACATAATGTGAGGGCTATGCCTGAAGTTTCATTTCCAATTGTTGGCAAGGTAGTTTCCTGTGTGCACACACACACTCACACACACAAATTTGCGTCATCCAGTCCATTGTTCTTTTGCTCTTCTGTGTGGTCAGATTAACAGATCCTCAGAGACTAACCGATTTCTCAGTTTATTTACACCGTAGTAATCTCTGCTCCTGTCTCGTTAGCTTGACCCAGCCTGGACTTCGGTTCCACTGCCAGGTGATTGAGTGTTTCTGCAGAGTTGCAGGCACGTAGCTGGAATAGTTTGAACACAAGAGGCCCAGAGGGGGAACTATGTTGAAAACTGCTGGATGCTGTACAGGTGTTCCAGCAGCTTTATAGGCCTTCTGCGCGCGCGAGTGTCTGTGTGTGTGTGTGTGTGTGGGGGGGGGGGGGTCATGGTGTTTGGAGGAGTGATGGAAGACCAGCCTGTCCTAATACTCTGTAGACTAGAGCCCCCGTATTCTAACAAGGCGTAAAAGCAATCTGGATAGGAAACTGCTACGCAGAGAGGAGAACCTATGATATTGTTGAGAGTATTTCCAGCAAGAGGTTTATTGAATCTCTCTCCTCTCTTGTCACCGTTAATGATGTCGCACTGGTCGATGTGGTTAACGTCATCCGGACGGACCAGTAAATGGGTGATTCTGCACAGCTGGAGGCAACTGGCGGCCATGTTAGCTAAATTATCTTAATTATCTTCCCTCGTTACCATTAACTGGGTTGGCGTTGCTTTCAACAGTCGCATGGCGAGTTTAAACTACGCTTGAGCCAAGCTAGCTGTGTCCTAAGATTAGCCTGCCTTTCCACTACACAACAATAGCAAGGCCAGACTCCAATACCAGCTAAGCTAGCTAACTTGATCTGTACTCTAAACATACATTAGCCAAGTTGGTTTCCTTTTATTGAGTTTGTGTGTAATTTATTCTGTGTGCTGTTTTTGTCTGTGTATCTAAACCCCGAGTACGTAACGTTTGAATTGAATGACGAGGTGGTCTAAATTAGCTAGCTTCCCCATACTTGTCTACCTACTTTAGCATAATAGGACAATAATAGAAATAGCAGGAGTTGTAGGAGGGATTAAGAAGTAGGAGGAAGGGAGGGAGGCCTGAAATTTAGATAAAGATCTGTAAATGGACCACCCGGCCTTATTCTTAGCGGGACTCTTGAATTCACAACCTGCTTACGGACACACAAACATCCACGTCCTTCTGAACTCCCTGGAGAATGGAGCGTGTGCGCGCCCTTCCGTGTGCATTCGTTTCAAGTCTGCTAGTGTTGAGCCAGGGGACCAGCCAAACTGAGTATATCCTGGGAAGGTCTGTCAACTACGGTTCTGTAGTCTGCCGGCGGCTACTTGTGACGATAAGTGCTATGACACGTTCCCACCTTGGGACTTAACGGGTGAATCCTTATGGTTTATAAGGGTAATGAATTTGAGCAGAGGGACTGCTGTTCGTTGTTCAATAAAGTCGGCAAAACATTGTTAACTCTCTTTTACAACTTAATATCTAAGGAGGGACAAAGTATAAAGAACTAACTGGAAAATATAATCTTACTGTCCTGTATCTGAAGGAAACTTGACAGACGTATTTAGTTAGTGATTGTTTTCGTAATATCCACCTATAGAACGTCAATGAGGCTCTGTTTAACACCAAGTTTTCTCTCTCTCTGTCTCTCTCTCTTTGTCTCACTCTCTCTTTGTCTCACTCTCTCTGTCTATCTTTCTACCACTCTCTCTTTACCTCTCTGTCTTTCTCTACTTCTCTCTCTCGCCCCTCCAGCAGGACACGATGGCGGAGCAGGAACCTACCCCTGAGCAGCTGGCAGCGTTGGCGGCAGCGAACGAGGAGGAGGGGGGGGTGAACTACAAGCCCCCCGCCCAGAAGAGCCTGGCAGAGATCCAGGAGCTGGACAAGGATGACGAGAGCCTGCGCAAGTACAAGGAAGCTCTGCTGGGGAACGCCCAGGCAGCTGCAGGTCAGTCTCACACACACACACACACACACACACACTCACACACAGGTGGAAGTATCTTGATGTAATCTCTCTGCTGTCATATTTTCTACTCTTTCAGCAGGCTCTCATTACACTGATGTGTGTGTCTGTGTCTGTGTGTGTGTGTAGTTATGAACTAGACATGTCCAGACTGAGACCACACCTCCAATGCTGGAGGCTTTGTTGATAACAAGCCAGATACACACACACACGCTGGGAAAGAGGTCAGGCTGGCAGTGTTCTTACTGTAGAACTATCAGGGACTCACCCTAGCCAGAGTAGCCAGGTTCGAGTCATCCAGCTGACCTTGGGGTCGTACCATTCACCCTCTGTGAACCTGTCACCTCCACAATGGCCTCTGGTTCAGATGAACGGGGTCATGGCCGTCCTGTGTTTGATGTCTCAAAACAGCCAGCCGACGTCTCAACATCCTGTAGTATAGTCAGATTACAGGTCAACAGGAGATGGCTGTGTGTTGAGGTGATCTGTGGTACAGGTGACCTCTGTTTTAATTGTGTCCTGTGTGTGTGTCTCAGTAGACCCCAGCGCCCCCAACGTGCAGGTGACCCGCCTGACCCTGATGTGTGAGACCGCCCCCAACCCCCTGACCCTTGACCTCCAGGGTGAGTAGCCAGCTAGCTCTCTCTCTCTCTCTCCTTTTCATCTGCATCCATTTCTTTTTCTTTCTGTGTTATTTCTGTTTCTCTCTTCATTTTTTCCCCTCTCTCCCACCTCCCCTCTTCTCCTTTCCCTCTCCCTCTCCTCCCCCTTGCCTCTTCTCTTTCCCTCTCCTCCCCCTTCTTTCCCCTCCTTCCTCTCCATCTCCCTCTCTCCCATCTCTCTCCCTCCTCCCCCTGATCCACGGTCTACTCTGGGAGGTGAAGGGGTGTGTAAACCCTTCCTTGACAGGGGGAACACGAGCACAGCTCATATGTTCCACATGAAAGCATTGGGAGGTTGGAACCAAAGAGTCCAGATGTGGTAGCAGGGCTACACAGCCTCAGATCCTCAGGGTCAAACAGCCTCAGATCCTCAGGGTCAAACAGCCTCACATCCTCAGGGCTACACAGCCTCATATCCTCAGGGTCAAACAGCCTCACATCCTCAGGGCTACACAGCCTCAAATCCTCAGGGTCAAACAGCCTCAGATCCTCAGGGTCAAACAGCCTCACATCCTCAGGGCTACACAGCCTCATATCCTCAGGGTCAAACAGCCTCACATCCTCAGGGCTACACAGCCTCAAATCCTCAGGGTCAAACAGCCTCAGATCCTCAGGGTCAAACAGCCTCACATCCTCAGGGCTACACAGCCTCATATCCTCAGGGTCAAACAGCCTCACATCCTCAGGGTCAAACAGCCTCACATCCTCAGGGCTACACAGCCTCATATCCTCAGGGTCAAACAGCCTCACATCCTCAGGGCTACACAGCCTCAAATCCTCAGGGTCAAACAGCCTCAGATCCTCAGGGTCAAACAGCCTCACATCCTCAGGGCTACACAGCCTCATATCCTCAGGGTCAAACAGCCTCACATCTTCAGGGCTACACAGCCTCATATCCTCAGGGTCAAACAGCCTCATATCCTCAGGGTCAAACAGCCTCAGATCCTCAGGGTCAAACAGCCTCAGATCCTCAGGGTCAAACAGCCTCACATCCTCAGGGCTACACAGCCTCATATCCTCAGGGTCAAACAGCCTCACATCCTCAGGGCTACACAGCCTCATATCCTCAGGGTCAAACAGCCTCATATCCTCAGGGTCAAACAGCCTCATATCCTCAGGGTTAAACAGCCTCATATCCTCAAGGTCAAACAGCCTCACATCCTCAGGGTCGAACAGCCTCATATCCTCAAGGTCAAACAGCCTCATATCCTCAGGGTCAAACAGCCGGGACAATGTGCTCAATTTGACCCCTTGTGTCACCTAGGGTCAAAATATGAATGATGAAACACGTACATTACCTTTTGCATATTTGTACTTATTGCTCAATGCTCATGGTCACTGACATGGGACCTGCTTTGGGTAACGTAATGCATTACAGTGGATTGCAAGATCAGCTGGATTTGGATATATGCTACATAGTTGGTTGTCATAGAATTTCATTGACTTGAACAGATTTAAAAATAACTAATTGTGTGGCAACGTGCGAACGATCGCAAAGACAGATGGTTTGTTTTAGTGACAGTTGACTGTTTTAAGGAGTGACAGTTGACTTATGTTAACATTCAAATTTCTGTTGTGATGATGTTGTTTCAACCTTGATATATCCAGCCTGGCCTGTGGCTCGTGAAATGTTCTAGAACTTAAGAACTATCCAAACATGCAAGTTACCAAACATTCCAAGGACATTATAAAACATTCGGATGACATTGATGAAAGTGGATTAAGCTGTCTTGGCAGATTTTAGTTTTTCTAGCTCGTCTCTCCTCGGCCCTGCTAACACAAGCCCCTGGCAGGCAGGCCTGCAGTGTGACCTGCTTTGGGGACGGGTCATTGAGAATGGAATTGTTTTTATTGAAGGTTGTTAGTGAGGTGTTTCCTGTGCTGGGATGTTAGGAGGCTGTCCTGGCGTCACACTGCCCTCATCCCACACACCCCTGCTTGAACGTTACAGTGAATCTGGTTTACTAGAGGAGCTGTCCTTGCCTCCACCTGGTGGACGTACCTGTAACTGCAGACACTTAACTGTACATGTGGGGTTTGAAGGCTTTGACTGACACCTGATGCTTTCTGTTCTCCATCCCCCACTTTCTTTTGTGTTTTCTCCAACTCTCCTTTTTCTCCACCCTCCCTCTCCTCTCATTATTTCTTGATTGCGCTTTCTCTCTCTGTCTGTCTGTCTGTCTGTCTGTCTGTCTGTCTGTCTGTCTGTCTGTCTGTCTGTCTCAGGTGATCTGGAGGCCTTTAAGAAGCAGTCGTTTGTGCTGAAGGAGGGAGTGGAGTACAGGATAAAGATAAGCTTCAAGGTGAGCTGCCTGCTCTGGGCCCTGGGTGCTTGGTCCGGTGGGATCTGGATAGTTCCGGTTCTGATCAGAACTGTTTCTGCTTCCTCATTCCTCAGGTGAACAAGGAGATCGTTTCTGGGTTAAAGTACGTCCAGCACACCTACAGAAAAGGAGTGAGGAGTAAGTTCTACAGCCAGCCCTCTCTCTCTCTCTCTCTCTGCCTCTCTCTGCCTCTCTCTCTGTCTCTCCCTCTGACTCCCTCTCTATGTCTCTCACCCTCTCTCTCTTTCTCTCCCTCTCCATCCCTCTCCCCCCCCTCCCCCTCTCTGTCTCTCCCTCTCTCTCGCTCTCATTTTGGAAGGTTTAACACATGTAGATTGACTCCTGTCCCCTCGTGTCCTCCCCTAGTTGATAAGTCGGACTACATGGTGGGCAGCTACGGCCCTCGGCCCTCTGAGTACGACTTCCTGACTCCGCTGGAGGAGGCCCCTAAGGGCATGCTGGCCCGCGGCACCTACAACATCAAGTCCAAGTTCACCGACGACGACAAGCACGACCACCTCTCCTGGGAGTGGAACCTCAACATCAAGAAGGACTGGAAGGACTGAGACCGCTGCATTTGCCCTCCCTCCCTCCATCTTTCTCCCCTTGAGATGAGAGGTGGAGAACTCTTCTCTCTACCTCCTCATCTTTTATCTATCCCCTCTTTCCTTCTCTTCTTTCTTTTTCCTTCTTTTCATTATTTTGGGATTCTCGATCGATGCCGTTGATAAAGTGATGAAGGGTCTTGCTCTCTCCGTCCATCCCTCTTTCGCCCCTTCATCCCTCATTCACCCCTTCATCCCTCATTCACCCCTTCATCCTCTCATTCCCATCACTTCATCATTCCATTTCTTTTCTTATTTTATTCCTTTTCTAATGAGTATCGAGTCTTGACAATATATTTGTATGGAGACGGCAAACAATGTTCTCAATCATGGTTTTGTGTGTTGACTTGTTTGTATATAAAAGTACAAAGAACAAAAACACTTAAAAAGAAAAAAGATTCATCTGTTGATGCTCTTTATATGAATATTCCTGGAGTTTAGATTTGTGAATTTCATTGTCCTTTTCTCTTTCATTCCCTTTTTCAGTTTTGCCTACCTGTTTGTCTGAATTTTATATATGACCATGTTCTGCCTTAGAGTAGTAACCATGGGCAATGCTGTTGTTGACCCATGTCCATGGTAACTAGTTCTAGAACCTGTCTGTGGATGCTATGATTGAACGTTATCCGGCCTCTTGTACAGAAACACTTGAGTTTCACACCTGTGGCTGTTTTGTACTGATGTTATCTCTAGCCAATCAGAGGCCCTCTAGCACCCTGGTCACGGTGTGAGCGGGACTTCCCCTCCCTCATCCTGAAGCCTTGTGGCCTTTGGTGGAATCTCAGCAGACAGTCCTTGATTCCTTCCCCCACCACCTGCTTCCTTATCTCTGTTCAAACCATCAGAAGAGAGGGACTGAGGGGAGGATGCAAGGAGGGAGTGTTGAGGCTCAGCCCAGTTGTAGCTGGTATAGTCACCTAGCTAGAGCCTTTACAGTCCTGACAGACCAGGAAGCAGTGAGACATGAGGTTAGATCACTGCACCACTAGGCAACTAGGAACCAGAGGACACCGGTTTTATAACCTGGTGTCACCGAGGAGGGTGGAGTTAGTACCTTTTCAAACTTATATAGCTCAAAAACAGGGTAAACCCCACCCATGGGGGCTGGACCGTGACACCTAGTGGTAGCCCTTATTCTCTGGGGGTGTAATTCCACCAGATGGTTTTGTTGATGACTGTTATGTCACTGTTTGATCACATTGCTAGCTACATTGTTCATGTTAAGGACCTGGCTCACATTGACCACATCTATTTTGGTCAAATGTCATCTAACCAGACATCAGTGTTGTCAGGTGACCCAGACTGCCTCAGAAGATAGTTAGGTGTGTGTGTGTCTCATCTGGGCTGTGAGGAATTCCACACGATGGCTGTCCCAGAACTGACCTTTATTCCCCCTCTGCTGTAGAACATCCATCAATGTCTGTGCCTTTTTATATAACAGCTCCCATCTCCACACACACACACACAGGCCTGGGCTGTACTCTACACCTCTATCCCTCTGAGGTGACAGACATCAGATACCAGGAGAGGTGTTAGCTACAGTGTGTTGAGTGTCCCCAGTTTGAACTTTGACCCCCGCGTAAATACGCACAGGCCTGTACTTCACCCAGGCCCTCTCCAGGCTTCATATTTGTATACACTCCAGCGTCATGGTGACGTGTCCCGTAGTTCAGCTAGTTAGGGGGCGGTCTCACAGTACACCAAATCAGGTGTCCATGACAATGTTAACAATGTTTCCTCTGGTTGGGATTCTGTCTGTGTATACGTTGTGTGTTTGTATCAGCTGGCAGATGTCTGCTCACCGTGTCGACAATAAAGTGTTGAGACCCGAACAGCTGCCTGTGTCCTCATTCTGTCCTGTCCCAGAGACAGACCGAGGGTTGGTGAAGGCAAAGGACAGGACGGGAGCTTCACAGTGCAAATTATACAATGATAATCGGGGGGGTCAACTTCTTTACCAGGGCGTAAAGTAATATTTACAATTACAGGTATGAACGATATATAAATGTATCGACCCCCCCCCCCCCCCCGACCTGTTGTTTTTACCTCTTTTGGGGGGGTCCAAGTCTTAATTAGGGGGGTCAAGCCCCCTGTAATTCAAACCCTGGGTAGCTCTAACTATAACAATAAATAATTGCGTCCACAACCTCTGCGATTACCTTCTCTGCCATGTCATCAGCAAGACATTTACACGTTAAAAAACAGAAAAAAAATTAAAGCCTCAGAAATTCAAATACCGTAGATCAAAATTCAGGCTGCTCAAATTCGAATGGTGAAATTTAGATCCCTAAAATCTGATTGCAACATCCGGGTACAGTACTGCTGCCTCAGCCAGACCGGACGTTTTTTGTTTGTTTTTTGTTTTTGAAAATATTTGTTCAACCTTTCGAAACTTGTTTTCACCACAACACAACAACAAAAGGTTTCTAGTATTTTCATATATAATCTTAGAAAATATTTGTTCAACCTCTCGAAAATGTTTTTGAAACCTTTCAAAACATATATCCAAAAAAGCAATTCAGTGACATCCCAAAAAATTCTGATTGCAACATCTGGGATACCAAGGTATAGCTGCCTCAGATCCTATGCAAAACATTTTTACATATAAACATTTCAATTTTAAAGAGGTGAATTCAAAACCAACTTCCATGCCTCTTTAATTTGAGTGAAAAAGTCAGCAGTTCAGCTTTTTAAACATGAATATCTGTACTTCTACTTGAGTGGACGAGGTGTGCATTTTTGCCTCTGGTTAAATACAGGGTCTAACATTTACACACATACACAGCCCAACGATATTCCAGACAGTTTTATTGAACAAAATGTTAAAGCACGTTTAGTACCATGACTCATTAATGGTCCACCCCCCAAAAACCTGTAGATTTATGTGACGTTTTGACTTTAAAAGTATTTAAGCATAGACATGAGGTTTGGCAGCTGGCATCCCTGACTGTGTGTTCGAAACAAACATCTCCTCAGCGAAGTTATATGGGACTTCATTGCGCTTTAACACATTGTAAAACGTAGAGGTTGTATGTTTAGTACGCTAGGGCATCCCAGATGGGTGGAGTAAAAATAAATTGGGCTATTGACTCTACCTTTAGTCAAAATGTCAATTGAAGCTTATGAAACAATGTGTAAATCTGCAGTACTTGCACAGAACATATAAATTAATAGCTTAGTTGGCTGTGGACGTAAAACAGTGCATTTGGCATCGTCAACACTGCTCGGCCATCTTGAAGGCAAGGAGTCCTAAATGGACATTTATCGCCACTAAACAAACAAGCTTAAACATACCAGAGGCTTAAGTATGTTTAAGTATAAATAATTTGGTTAATTACATCAAGCATCACATCCTATCAATTCAACTTTTGTGCAACTAGAATTACGTTTCGGCAAGATTAAGTGATTATTTGTTTGTTACTAGGTTACAGTTCCATGCGTCATTCTCATGCCTAGAGAGGCAGCTAGACAAGGAGCAGCGATCGTCAGCTGTCGTGACAGTCAGTGTTCAGACTACCATAACATGGCCCCCACCACTGGCACAAACACACATCAGTGTTTGTTTACCTACATTTTAAACAGCTCACTCCGGAACCACTAGTTTCTCTTAGTTGTGTTTTAAATATTTAGCAGGATTGTCTCATTAGCTGTCTTCATAAACAACATTAGATCAACAAACAAGGCTTGGAGTGTGGCAGTTCAGACATACAGGGTTTATGACATCATCAACATTGGAGGGAAAATCAAAATCCCTTCCTCCCTTCCTCCCTCCCTCCCTCCCTTCCTTCCTTCCTTCCTTCCTTCCTTCCTTCCTTCCTTCCTTCCTTCCTTCCTTCCTTCCTTCCTTCCTTCCTTCCTCCCTCCCTCTCTTCCTTCCTTCCTTCCTTCCTTCCTTCCTTCCTTCCTTCCTTCCTTCCTTCCTTCCTTCCTTCCTTCCTTCCTTCCTTCCTTCCTTCCTCCCTCCACCTGGCTTTCAGTGCTTGCAGCCACAGACAGGAAGTGATGTCACACCACTAGGCGCGATCACTCTGTTGAGCCGGGGGACTGCACAGCATAGTGCTATTTTAACACCAGGAGCCGTTCTCTGGATTCACCTCATGAGCGTGGACCTAAGCATATAAACACTCGACGACTAAAGTGAACACGCCTGGTGTTAAAAGAGCACTTTAAAATATGCTGTGTGTGGAGGGAGGCCAGCTAGGGGGAGATGTTCCTGGTCTTTGATTGGCTTGTGTGTCTACCTCTCCTTCGTGTTCATCCTGGAGAGAGCGAGAGATCAGTTTACTTGCTGGTCTTCCTGTGATCTCTCCCCTGA
The DNA here is from genome assembly GCF_021917145.1 of Hypomesus transpacificus. Lineage (NCBI taxonomy): Eukaryota > Metazoa > Chordata > Actinopteri > Osmeriformes > Osmeridae > Hypomesus > Hypomesus transpacificus. Next base: position 56,831 of record NC_061063.1, read on the forward strand.
TCCTCCTTCTTGCTGGCCTTCCTTCCTTTGCTGGAGTTGATGTCTCTCTTGGTCTTCTGCAGCCGGGAGAAGATCTCCTTGAACAGGGCCTTGTACTCTGGTGCGTTCTGGCCCAGCCTCTTGTCCACCTGCTCCACCTGCAAATTTAAGTCAGTATCAAGCGTTATTTCAATTCTGTAGTTAGCTCACTAACTCGACCACACCGACACACTAAACCTAAAACCCAACATGCTGAATCCTAACCTCCTAACCTTCCTGACAGTACATACCAAACCTACATTCTAACCCAACCATCCTACATATGAACTGCAGACACACACATGCTACATCTGCAGAAACACTCATCCAGACGGCCTCCACTCGCCTGTCTGCTGATGCCCTCCAGGGCCTCAGGAGTGGAGGGTGTCTGGGGCGGGGTGGGGGGTCCTCCGGTGGCTCCCAGAGACCCAGGAGAGGGCCCCGCGCTGGGCATGATGCACTCTCTCATGGAGGGGTCCCTGGACACGGGCCTGGAGGTCTGGACGCCGGCGTGACACAGGCTCTCCTCGTGACGACGGCACTTCCCCAGGAGCTCCTCGTACCTGGGGGCAGACGGGGTCAGGTGGGGCAGACGGGGTCAGGTGGGGCAGACGGGGTCAGGTGGGGCAGACGGGGTCAGGTGGGGCAGGTAGGGACTGTAATACAGGTGTGAGAGGTGAGGACTGTTATGCAGGTGTGAGAGTGAGAGAGCAGGACTGTAATACAGGTGTGAGAGTGAGAGAGCAGGACTGTAATACAGGTGTGAGAGAGCAGGACTGTAATGCAGGTGTGAGAGTGAGAGGAGACGACTGTAATGCAGGTGTGAGAGTGAGAGAGCAGGACTGTAATGCAGGTGTGAGAGTGAGAGGAGAGGACTGTAATGCAGGTGTGAGAGTGAGAGAGCAGGACTGTAATGCAGGTGTGAGAGTGAGAGGAGAGGACTGTAATACAGGTGTGAGAGTGAGAGAGCAGGACTGGAATGCAGGTGTGAGAGTGAGAGGACTGGACTGCAGGTGAGGGTGAAGCAGCACTTACTTCTCCAGCAGGGCGTGGTACTGCTCGTCCACCTCCCTCAGGATGGACATCCCGCGCTTACGGACGCCGTTGGCGTGGAGCGCATAGCTGCCCTGCCTCCGCCCCGACGCGTCCCGCGCCGAGATGGCGTTGAGGGCAGTGTCGCTGCAACTCTTCCTCACCTGCCCTCCTCCCCCCCCCTGGCCTCCCCCCTCCCCCGCCTCCCCTCCCCCCCCCCTCCTCCTCGGGAGTGTCGGTTTCCGGGGCGTTGCTCAGCAACGTCTGCTCCAGCCCCTCCCCCTCCAAGAGACAGAGGCGGGACTTGCGCAGCTGCTGCATCTCCTCTAGCTCCGCCTCCAGCTCCTGCACGCGTAGCTGGCATCCCTCGGCCCCCAGGAGGCGCTGTTCCAGACGCTCAAACTCCTGCAGGACCGCCGAGCACTCCCGCTCCGCCCCCTCGCGCCGCCCGCGCTCCAACGCCATGGTGGCGCGCAGCGAGGAGACCACGCCCCTCAGGCGGTCGTTCTCCTCGTCCAGGGGGCGGCGGTCTGAGGACGCCAGGTCCACGCTGCCCGGGTTGGCCAATAGGAAGCCATCCTCGTATCTGGAGGAGAAACAGCAGGGTGGGTTACAAGCTTTAGAGATAGTGATGTTCTTGGTCACATGTTAACCCATGTGATCACAGTGCTGGAGTGGAGGGTCACAGCGTGTAGAGCAGGGTCTGTGGGGGTTTGGGTGAGTTTGTTTCGTACCGGGGTGCGGTGCAGAGCTCTTTGATGCAGGGGAAGGAGTGTACAGTCTTCCTCCTCTCTCTCTTCTCTCTGCGAACCCGCAGCTCCTCCAGGGTCCTAAGCTCCTCCACTCTGGCTGTCAGAGTCTCCACCTGGCTGTGCAGCGTCTCCATGGTGCCTGTCAACCTGGGCGCACACACACACAAAACAAACGTACCCAGGCATACACATACAAAAAATCTGAAATTTGGCTAGGTAGATTAAAGGTCTAGGTTGTCCGGTTACATAACCAGCTAGGTACCATTCCTGTATGTTTCTACTGATCCAGTATTACACCAGAGGAATGAGGTTATATTCATTGTGAACAGTGAGAGCCATTCACATACTAAGCCTGTTAGCTTCTCAACCAAAAAGGACTGAGCTGAAAGTCCTAAGGAAACACATTAACGTTTGCAACTGCAAAACTTGTGCAAACTTAGAGAGTTAGAGAGTGTGTGTGTGTCTGGATGTTCAAGTGTGTAGGTGTGTCTGCAGTGTGTATGTGTGTCTGCAGTGTGTGTGTGTCTGCAGTGTGTGTGTGTGTGTGTTCACCTGTCGATCTTCTGCTGAGAGGTCTTGCTCTCCAGCACCAGCTTCTCGTTGGTGATCTCCAGCTCCCTGGCAGTCACGTCCAGCTGCTCGTACACTTTAGCATGCTGCTCGTTCATCTCCCTCAGCATCTCCAGCTGCTTGGACATGTACTGCACACACACACACACACACAGCTAGATATCACACTGAGCCATGGCTGCAGGAGGGATGACAACTAGGGTAAGGGTTAGGGAGAAGGCACTAACACACAAGCACTCAGATTCTCTCCTTTCTTTTTAACTCTCTCCCTCTCTCTCTCTGTCTCTCTCTCTCTTTCCCTCTCTCTCTCTCTCTCTCTCTCTCTCTCTCTCTCTCTCTCTCTCTCTCTCTCTCTCTCTCTCTCTCTCTCTCTCCCTCTCTCTCTCCGTCTCTCTCTCTCTTTCCCTGTCCCTCTCTCTCTCTCTCCCTCTCTCACTTTCCCTCTCTCTCTCTCACTCTCCCTCTCCCTCTCTCTCAGTACGGGTGACTGAGTAAGCAGAGCTGCTGTTTTGTCTCATCACTGCTGCTCTAATTGACTTAGTGATGCCGGGCAGAGAGGCCAGGAGAGCAGGAGGAGAGTGCTGCACTGATTGATCAGTAATTGCATCCTCAGCTGTTTGAAACACACACATCCGCAAAGCACCAGACGGATGTTTTGACTTCGATGGCGGAAGTCATAACTAACACACCCAAACACTAACACACCCAAACACGCACGCACACACACACGCACACTGTTGTGTACCTCGATCTCCTGCACCTGGTCCTCGTTGGTGATGTACATCTGCTGCAGGGAAT
>NC_061063.1:62500-100000 GCF_021917145.1 Hypomesus transpacificus
TGTGGTGCACAGGAGAGGAGAGAGAGAGAGAGAGAGAGAGAGAGAGAGAGAGAGAGAGAGAGAGAGAGAGAGAGAGAGAGAGAGAGAGAGAGAGAGAATAACGGGCTGACAGCTGTAACCTGCGGCACGCGTTTCCATGGCTCCGTGTTTCGGTAAAATGGCTCTGCCTACGGGGGAACTTGCAAAATACTAAATACACGCGATGTCTCCCAAAAATACGTTAGGGACTGACAACAACAAATGTCAGAAAATACAGACAGGCCTAATTTAGTGGTCTCGACAAGGCATTTTGGTCCTTGTTAATTCATGTCGTTTGGAATGATTTGACGGATAATATAACATTTGACAAAATTACATTATTAAGAGTGACAAATGTTATACAATAATATTCATAATCACACTGTAAAATGAAGACTGGCAACCATCCTCTTACCCTGCTCGAGATCCCGTTGATCGTACCATGGTTCCTCTTCCTCCGTTATAAACTCCTCCATCCTTCCTGCACGGAGCATCGGTGCCCGGTTCTACTGTTGTTAACGATGACCGGCGATCGGCTCTGAAAAATCTGGCGATGGGCTTCGCCCGGAAGCGAAACCGCACATAGAAATCTCGAAGTGCGCAGCCTCCCGGAGCTGTAACCCTTTCAGCGGACTCGGTTACACTCGGTAGCGGGGCTGCCCTGCCTCGCCCCCCACGCGCATGCACCAGCTGCTCAACGTTCTGAAAAAAATCCCTTTCTAATCTGTGTGACGAATCATTTCATCTTTTTTGGGCCGCACTCGAGAACTGTGGGAAACCGTGACCTAAAAACAGTTAGACCGATGGCAATACAAGTCTCGTTGATTAGTCCTCATCCTCTTTATGTTCAATAGGCTTAATTTGTGCCAACCATACGGCACCGACAGTATGCCCGATGTAAAGGCACATCTCACATCTGTTCGGTCCAACAGACGGAGTAGATACGGTGTCGCTGATTAGCTATTTCATAATGTCTTGATTCTGTGATAAACAGTGCTTAGCCCTCCATCTTCCCGCCTGCACCACGCGCCATGCTCGATGCGGAGTCGGTGCTCAGTGCCGACGTCTCCCCGTCTTTTCAATCATCCATTCAGAAACAAGTTACCACCGTTCTCTCGTCCCTGTCCCGACGAAAACAACGAATAACTACTTTGTCCGTCCATGTGAGACGGTGTAGTACAGCGACGCAGTATATCTGGCACTGAGGCACGTTACAAACAATAACAATATAAACAGCAAGACGCAGTGCTAGTTTTGTCCATCAGCATCATCAGATATTTTATTGTAAACAGCTGGGTCGAAGAGAACAGGCAAGGACTACACAGCTTGTCTTTATGGCTTCAGCGTTCAGAAGTCTAGTCCCCTTTGGAGCACAGCAAGATAAATGGTCTTTGCAGTTTGTAGGTTCACGAGTGACTAATGTCCAGTAGTCCTCTCACAGTGGCCCTCCCCTGGCTTGACACTCACATTCACGTCCAACTTCATTGCTAATTAATTAACCATTAAGACAAACAAAATGATCTTACGAAATGTAACACACATAAGGACCCCTGTTACCGACATAAACAATAGACAAAACATGGACATAAAAGTTGACAAAAACTAACCAAAAATGTCAGTTTAAAATAACAATTTCCCTGCATAATGTCCATCCAGCTGTAGACTCAGTCCTCCAGCCTGTTAAGGATTCAGCAGCAGCAGAAGAAGAAGAGTTTGGTTGGACAGGACCAGAGAAACGTCACAGATTCTGAGATTACAAACATTCCTTCCTGTTCAGTCCCAAAAATGGTCTGTATCCAGTCAGACATGTTTCACTGCTACATCAGAGTGGCAGCCTGTTTCTGGGCAACCTGTTTCCTGGCAGCGTGTGTGCAGACTGAACTGTTCTGGGGCATAGCAACAGTCAGTCAAACAGTCAGTCAAAAGCAGCAGCATACTAGGCTCAGAAGAAGAGGAAGAGGAGGAGGAAGAGGAGGAGGAGTTAGTTCCCTCCTCAAGTGCCTCCCTCCATCTCTCCTCCCTCCATCTCTCCTCCCTCCATCTCTCCTCCTTCCATCTCTAGGAGGAGTGTGTGTTCATTCTCTCCAGGTGTCTCCAGTCCTCCTCACTTTCACAACGTTTCACTCCACTAAAGAACTTCTTTATCAGAGCCTTGGCCTCCACCTTCACTGTGGACACACAGAAAAAGATTACACACATACATACACACACACACACACACACACACACACACACACACACACACACATATACAGGTCCATATGTATTAGAGGGACAATTTTTTCAAACCAGTTTTTTGCAACACTAAACGGACACCTCTTTCCACTTATGCTAGAAAGATGTAGTGAATCTTCAAAAATTTTATTTGAGCCATACAGCACAAATCTCACTTCAAAAGTTAGATACACACATCAGAACTCAAGATACAAGAACCTGACGGAATGCTGTATTAAGAGGACACAAGATAATGAGGTACTTAGCTCCGCCCATGACACAAACAGTAATTGCCAGGACCAACTTTTTTATCAGGACCATAGCCATACACATACACAAACGTGAAGTTTATGTGTATTAAAAAGGCCAAACATGGATAAATGGAATATGACTAAACAGAAAGAAGTAGACTGGATTTTACAGCGCCTTGACCACATATCAGAGCAACAGAAATGTATTTGTGAACAGAAAGGAAAACATTTATAAATGTCAAAATGAAATTATGCATGTCTACTAGACCAATGCATGTCTAACAGTGTTCCAGTTACAACAGGCCTGGTGTTGGATGTGGTGTTAGATGTGATGTTGGATGTGATGCACTGTAGCTGTATGGTGTTAGATGTGATGTTGGATGTGAAGTACTGTAGCTGTATGGTGTTAGATGTGATGTTGGATGTGAAGTACTGTAGCTGTATGGTGTTAGATGTGATGTTGGATGTGATGTACTGTAGCTGTATGGTGTTATATGTCATGGATGGGATGTTGGATGTGATGTTGGGTGTGATGTAGGATGTGATGTTGGATATGTTCCAGCTCTGCTGCAGGGTGTTGTATCTATCCAGGATTTTCTTTTCTTTTCAAAGTTACGCCCCGATTCCTTACAAAATCTCTTATGTTTTGGATAGAGCGACCAGCCAGAGCAAGATTTTCAGCCTTCTTGCATTGCTGGCATTCAATCATAGTGGCCAGTTTCCCTTTTTTGATGTGTTGGCCAAAATGTCTCATGACTGCGGCAACCTCCATGGGAGACCAAAGATGCTTTTTTGCTCTCCTGGCACTTTCCAGAGATACTAGAAAAAAAGACAAATAAATCAATGAAAACCAACTCCACTTTAAACATGTTTTAAATAAGGAATAGTAGTAGTAGTATAAACAGTATCGCGCAGAAAGAAGAGAATGGTCATCATATTGCCTTTGGGTGGTATGGATAATTTATTTTTATCATTCTTCAGTTATACTTAAGTAACTTGGTGTTTAGTGACTGAGTATGTGTTTTCGCATTTACCAGAATGTTTCTTCGTGTTCTTTTTTCTGCTGGGCCCTTTGTCCTTCTTTTTTAGTCTTCTGTTGCGTTCTTCCCCCTTAGCATCTGTGTGTTGACTTTGTGCTGAAATGAAGAAATAAAGACAAATAACAATGGATGAGCATTTATTTGTTGTAGGGTAGGGTCCTTAAATACGGTGAAGTCCAAGATGCTCAAGCAACTGATGGATGAATAATAAATAACAAATACATTCACTGTAAAGCGCTTAGGCTGGAACATTATTTGCTTCCAAGTTGATTTGTCATTATGAATGATATGATTAGAAGTGCTTTTATTTTGAAGGCACTGTCGTTGCTGTCGTGCGTACTGAAAAGCAGCAGCCAGGCCTATATGTTCCTTGTTGCACTGTAATGTATTCAAAAAGTTCATTGTTAGATTGAAAATAATTTCCTGGTCATCGGTTAAAGCTACTACTTCTGTAATCTACATTCACATCACTTGAAATTTAGCTTACATGCCTCCCATTTACCTGAACTGTTGCCGTGACAACAACATTGAAACGAGTGAAGAAGGTCTGAATCCACAATGCATTATTTCATAGCCTAAAAGCAATCAAAGAAGGTGACATGTAGACTGAGGATAAGAGTTAACCTTGTGATAATGGCGCAGGTTCCTCGACAGGTTGCCCGACCATCAACAGTTCTGCACAACCTGTAATAAAATATAATATACTTCATTACATACATAGAAATAAAGATGAGTATTACAGAGAAAGTTTGGTTAACTTAAGTTACCTTTGCCATGTCATGTCACTGCATGTGTCATTTGGCACATGCAGTTAAGTTTGGACAAAAGCAGACTTTCACAGAATAAACCAGGAAACGTTGAAAAATCTAATTGGCATACGGCACCCTTTGCCATCTTTGTATGTGACTTCATAGAGGCCCACGAGTAGAACGCAAACCAACTGTGGATGTCTGTTTGCATGAGCACTCAATTGCTATCTCGGACAAGTCATTCAGGCCCTTAACATGTTCTAGTATTTCAGATACAAATTAATAAACCCCTTAATATATGTCTGAAATACTAGAAAACTGTAAGAAATGTTAGTTACTGACTTGACAGTAAAATTAAAATTGGTTAGGAATACAACATAACATGTAGTTACACAGTTAAAAGTCTAACCATTTGGTGACAATAAATAAAACATCATCACCATAAATAAAACAGATTTCAGAAGAAAAAAAAATATATATACTGTATATATCATATATATATATATATATATATATATATATATATATATATATATATATATAACACTGTCCTTACCAGTCTGTGGATATGTGAGATTTCCTTCATCAACCTCACTCTCAGCATCGACCTCACGCTCAGCATCGACCTCACGCTCAGCATCGACCTCACGCTCAGCATCGACCTCACTCTCAGCATCGACCTCACTCTCAGCATCGACCTCACTCTCAGCATCGACCTCACTCTCAGCATCGACCTCACTCAACTGTAGGTTGTCTAATAAAATAAATTATATTGCCTTAATGAATTATGAGGTTAAAGTGTTATAAATTGTCCACTCACAATGTGTGTTCCATTTTGCTACCATACATTTGCTAGAAACAGGTCAAATCTTTTATGTAAACCACTTTAAATAGCCGTACCTTCAATTTCTATCTCGTCAAGTGTTTTGCCTTGAAGGTTTCTGAGAGACCCTTTCTCCATGGCAAGGAGCAGTTTGGATATTTTGGCCAGCTGGGTAGTAGCCTCAGGAAGTCTGTAATATTCACGATGAACGCGAATATCGTGGCCAAGGAAGTTAGCAACTTGGTCCAATTCGTGATTCTTGAGGTTCAAGATCTGAGACAAAGTTGCAACATGTTTGCGTAATTGTGTTGACCTGAGGAGCTCAGGGTTTTCGGCCCCACATTCACTGGCATAAAGCCTCAAACAGTCCTGTCCTCTGTAGGGGGTCAGACAATGAGGTCTGGCAAAAAGGAACAGGTTTTCGTCCAGAACACCACAGTCTTTTCTTTTTTCTACTAGGCGTGTTATGGCATTCACCATGTCTGGTGAAAGTAACACTGCAACTTTCCGGCCTCTTTTACCCCTTAATTCAACACGACTAAAGTGTTGACAAAGGTGAAGTTCAAATTCTGTCAGTCCAAATGCGACGTCCTTATGCAAGGGACTTGTGTCTCTCTCCAAAAAGCCATTCATCGGCATCTTTGAAATTTCTCCCCCTCTTCTCCTGTTAAAAAGTATTACGTTTGCCATGGTGGCTTTACACAGTTCACTGTATGATTTTGATGAACTATGGTGTTCCAAGTCTTTCAATGCTTGTTCTGTAGTCTTCTCAAGATGTCTGTGAAGACGTTGAACATCTTCTGTGAAAGGAAGAGTGGAAGGCTTGTTAAACTTCCGCTCGTTCAGCGTAGTTAAAGCGGTGTGAGAGATGAGTTCAGACCACTTTGTAGAATAGAGAGTTTTGAAACTCTGGGTTGACTTTATCAGCGTACTGTCTTCTGCCATGAGTGCTCTGCAATATAAAATATCACTGACTTTCTGTAGTGAGTGACCTAACTTTAGAGCAAGGGATGGAGTACGGAAGCAGTGCTTTTCTTCATCATACCCAGATACTTTCTTGACCGCTTTGATGACCACATCAAAATTTGCAGGTCTCACAGCATCCTCAAGAGTATGTATTGAGAATTCCTTGCGAAGCGTAAGCAGAAGTCTTCCAGTCTCTCTGAGTTGCTGGCGAATGTACTGATGTTTGGTGGGATCCTGTCCATATTTGTTGAAGAATGATTGGGCCAGCTGAAGAATGGAGAAGTCACTTCGCACAGTAGAAGTTGTCTCATCATCTTTCATAACAGCTAATATGTTCCAAACACCTGGTGATATCTGCTGACACAGTGATGACTCATTCATAGAGGCCAAAGACAAAACTTTATTTCTTCCAGTCTCTGAAGTAGCTTCTACTGGTTTTGAAGAACATTGTCGAACATGTCGCCACAGATCTCGCCGGAGATATAATGCCTGGCAGTAGATGCAGTGAATGTAGTCTTTTGCATTGTACTTTTTCTTTGATGTGCGTCTTAGTTTTAGTGATCCAACTCCACTCACCAAGACCTCTGAGTTATGACTGTGGTTTCCCTTGTTGCGAAGCTTTAAAAGCATTTTCATACGTTTTTTGGACCTCTTGGGAAGACTTAAAACTTGAGCAACATCTGCATGTGTTTTCTCATGAGTTTTTAAGTGACGTGTAAACTTTGTCTGTATCTTTCCACAAATGTAGCAGTAAGTTCTATTTCTGAGCAAGGCTGATGTATTTGAGACATTTTCCGCTGTAGCATCAGCACCATCATCAACCATAATGCCTTCGGCATCAGCGTTTCCTACTTTGGCAGTAACTCTTGATACTTCAAGCTGAGTTGTGCTGATCATATCTTCAGGTACTGATTCTGCATCTTTAGAAATTGACTCTCTGTCTTCCTGTACAAAACTTCCTTGGTGGTGTCTTTTCTTTTTGGAAGCAGACTTGCTGGTGGAGACCTCACAATTCTGTACTTGTTTGTGACTGATTTCTAAAGGCTCTGATCTGTCATCCCACGAGCTGTTTGAATCATCTATGGAATCAGGAACATACTCCTCTTCTGATGATGCCACCTCACTTGAACTTTGTTCTGTACAGACCTGATAATGATTAAAAAAACATTTATATTTTGTATACTTGGAAAGCATTTCACCGAGAATAATTCTACTAAAAAGCTTACCACTTGCAGAAGTTCAGTGACGTCCACATTGTGTTTAATATAACACTTTTTGTGCCAGGACTGATTGCAAACTAGACAGAGAAAATTAAGAATTTATAAAGAAAGGCAGCATGCTAAGTACTTAAAGTCAGTGCAGCAGCAAATGACTAATTTTGAACATATAGCACAGCTACACATGGAATAGTTTTTTGGACCTTTGTACCTTTACATCTCACACCACTCCATTTCAGAGGAGAAAAAGGTCCTCCACATGTAACACATTTTTCTAAACTTGACATTTCGACAGGGATGACATCATGATCACAGTCCTGTTTACAAAAAAAAGGAGTGTAATCGTAAGACAGAAATTTGATCCTAACGAACACTTGTGTAGTGTAGAATATCAAAACCAATTAATCGTTTGTACTATTTTCCTATTTTAACATGAATTAAGGATAAAAGTGACATGATTTGTATGTGTTATTATCCCTGTTGTGAATGAAATTGTTTAGAAATTAACTTAAAACCTTAAATCTATATTAATTTAAGTAAATTAAACACCTGTAATAAAAAAAGAAAAAAACTTAACAAACAAACAAACTAAAACAGAACAAAAACATACACTCACTGAGGAAAAGTTTGGACCCAACTTCTCTTCCTCATTAAACTGAGAAGGTGGATCTAAACTTTTGACTGGTAGTGTACATCTTAACACAAGGCTGAAGTGGATTTATAGTCTTCATAATGTATTAACTTAAATTTGAAATTACACAAAACCTGTGAATCTATACACAGCTGAATGCAATTCTTATGAATTCATATTTAAATAAAGTTAATGTATAACTGCTGAATATCATTCTCATGACTTTATTTTAGACAATAATTATGCCTTAAAAGATGAAACTTACCTCTAGTGTGTTGCCTGAAAAGGATCCGCATGCGTCCACATCCTCAGCCTGGCATGGCATCTCTTTGGAGATCTGAGATGTAAAGAACAATCACTGAATGAGAGTTTGTTTCTCATGTACAGTACTCAGTCCTCCTTATTCCTGCACCTTACATGTTGAGTATTACACAGGACCTGTGTGTCTGCGCACTTCTTAATGTACTTTCATTCCTTTGTACATGTAATTTCAAAACTCAATCCTCCAAATTCCTGCACCTTACATATAAAGGTTACATCGTACTTGTGTGTCTGAATACTTCTGAATATCATTCTCATGACTTTATTTTAGACAATAAATATGCCTTAAAAGATGAAACTTACCTCTAGTGTGTTGCCTGAAAAGGATCCGCATGCGTCCACATCCTCAGCCTGGCATGGCATCTCTTTGGAGATCTGAGATGTAAAGAACAATCACTGAATGAGAGTTTGTTTCTCATGTACAGTACTCAGTCCTCCTTATTCCTGCACCTTACATGTTGAGTATTACACAGGACCTGTGTGTCTGCGCACTTCTTAATGTACTTTCATTCCTTTGTACATGTAATTTCAAAACTCAATCCTCCAAATTCCTGCACCTTACATATAAAGGTTACATCGTACTTGTGTGTCTGAATACTTCTGAATATCATTCTCATGACTTTATTTTAGACAATAAATATGCCTTAAAAGATGAAACTTACCTCTAGTGTGTTGCCTGAAAAGGATCCGCATGCGTCCACATCCTCAGCCTGGCATGGCATCTCTTTGGAGATCTGAGATGTAAAGAACAATCACTGAATGAGAGTTTGTTTCTCATGTGCAGTACTCAGTCCTCCTTATTCCTGCACCTTACATGTTGAGTATTACACAGGACCTGTGTGTCTGCGCACTTCTTAATGTACTTTCATTCCTCTGTACATGTAATTTCAAAACTCAGTCCTCCTTATTCCTGCACCTTACATGTTGAGTATTACACAGGACCTGTGTGTCTGCGCACTTCTTAATGTACTTTCATTCCTTTGTACATGTAATTTCAAAACTCAATCCTCCAAATTCCTGCACCTTACATATAAAGGTTACATCGTACTTGTGTGTCTGAATACTTCTGAATATCATTCTCATGACTTTATTTTAGACAATAAATATGCCTTAAAAGATGAAACTTACCTCTAGTGTGTTGCCTGAAAAGGATCCGCATGCGTCCACATCCTCAGCCTGGCATGGCATCTCTTTGGAGATCTGAGATGTAAAGAACAATCACTGAATGAGAGTTTGTTTCTCATGTGCAGTACTCAGTCCTCCTTATTCCTGCACCTTACATGTTGAGTATTACACAGGACCTGTGTGTCTGCGCACTTCTTAATGTACTTTCATTCCTTTGTACATGTAATTTCAAAACTCAATCCTCCAAATTCCTGCACCTTACATATAAAGGTTACATCGTACTTGTGTGTCTGAATACTTCTGAATATCATTCTCATGACTTTATTTTAGACAATAAATATGCCTTAAAAGATGAAACTTACCTCTAGTGTGTTGCCTGAAAAGGATCCGCATGCGTCCACATCCTCAGCCTGGCATGGCATCTCTTTGGAGATCTGAGATGTAAAGAACAATCACTGAATGAGAGTTTGTTTCTCATGTACAGTACTCAGTCCTCCTTATTCCTGCACCTTACATGTTGAGTATTACACAGGACCTGTGTGTCTGCGCACTTCTTAATGTACTTTCATTCCTTTGTACATGTAATTTCAAAACTCAATCCTCCAAATTCCTGCACCTTACATATAAAGGTTACATCGTACTTGTGTGTCTGAATACTTCTGAATATCATTCTCATGACTTTATTTTAGACAATAAATATGCCTTAAAAGATGAAACTTACCTCTAGTGTGTTGCCTGAAAAGGATCCGCATGCGTCCACATCCTCAGCCTGGCATGGCATCTCTTTGGAGATCTGAGATGTAAAGAACAATCACTGAATGAGAGTTTGTTTCTCATGTACAATACTCAGTCCTCCTTATTCCTGCACCTTACATGTTGAGTATTACACAGGACCTGTGTGTCTGCGCACTTCTTAATGTACTTTCATTCCTTTGTACATGTAATTTCAAAACTCAATCCTCCAAATTCCTGCACCTTACATATAAAGGTTACATCGTACTTGTGTGTCTGAATACTTCTGAATATCATTCTCATGACTTTATTTTAGACAATAAATATGCCTTAAAAGATTAAACTTACCTCTAGTGTGTTGCCTGAAAAGGATCCGCATGCGTCCACATCCTCAGCCTGGCATGGCATCTCTTTGGAGATCTGAGATGTAAAGAACAATCACTGAATGAGAGTTTGTTTCTCATGTACAGTACTCAGTCCTCCTTATTCCTGCACCTTACATGTTGAGTATTACACAGGACCTGTGTGTCTGCGCACTTCTAAATGTACTTTCATTCCTCTGTACATGTAATTTCAAAACTCAGTCCTCCTTATTCCTGCACCTTACATGTTGAGTATTACACAGGACCTGTGTGTCTGCGCACTTCTTAATGTACTTTCATTCCTTTGTACATGTAATTTCAAAACTCAATCCTCCAAATTCCTGCACCTTACATATAAAGGTTACATCGTACTTGTGTGTCTGAATACTTCTGAATATCATTCTCATGACTTTATTTTAGACAATAAATATGCCTTAAAAGATGAAACTTACCTCTAGTGTGTTGCCTGAAAAGGATCCGCATGCGTCCACATCCTCAGCCTGGCATGGCATCTCTTTGGAGATCTGAGATGTAAAGAACAATCACTGAATGAGAGTTTGTTTCTCATGTACAATACTCAGTCCTCCTTATTCCTGCACCTTACATGTTGAGTATTACACAGGACCTGTGTGTCTGCGCACTTCTTAATGTACTTTCATTCCTTTGTACATGTAATTTCAAAACTCAATCCTCCAAATTCCTGCACCTTATATATAAAGGTTACATCGTACTTGTGTGTCTGAATACTTCTGAATATCATTCTCATGACTTTATTTTAGACAATAAATATGCCTTAAAAGATTAAACTTACCTCTAGTGTGTTGCCTGAAAAGGATCCGCATGCGTCCACATCCTCAGCCTGGCATGGCATCTCTTTGGAGATCTGAGATGTAAAGAACAATCACTGAATGAGAGTTCGTTTCTCATGTACAGTACTCAGTCCTCCTTATTCCTGCACCTTACATGTTGAGTATTACACAGGACCTGTGTGTCTGCGCACTTCTAAATGTACTTTCATTCCTCTGTACATGTAATTTCAAAACTCAGTCCTCCTTATTCCTGCACCTTACATGTTGAGTATTACACAGGACCTGTGTGTCTGCGCACTTCTTAATGTACTTTCATTCCTTTGTACATGTAATTTCAAAACTCAATCCTCCAAATTCCTGCACCTTACATATAAAGGTTACATCGTACTTGTGTGTCTGAATACTTCTGAATATCATTCTCATGACTTTATTTTAGACAATAAATATGCCTTAAAAGATGAAACTTACCTCTAGTGTGTTGCCTGAAAAGGATCCGCATGCGTCCACATCCTCAGCCTGGCATGGCATCTCTTTGGAGATCTGAGATGTAAAGAACAATCACTGAATGAGAGTTTGTTTCTCATGTACAATACTCAGTCCTCCTTATTCCTGCACCTTACATGTTGAGTATTACACAGGACCTGTGTGTCTGCGCACTTCTTAATGTACTTTCATTCCTTTGTACATGTAATTTCAAAACTCAATCCTCCAAATTCCTGCACCTTACATATAAAGGTTACATCGTACTTGTGTGTCTGAATACTTCTGAATATCATTCTCATGACTTTATTTTAGACAATAAATATGCCTTAAAAGATAAAACTTACCTCTAGTGTGTTGCCTGAAAAGGATCCGCATGCGTCCACATCCTCAGCCTGGCATGGCATCTCTTTGGAGATCTGAGATGTAAAGAACAATCACTGAATGAGAGTTTGTTTCTCATGTACAGTACTCAGTCCTCCTTATTCCTGCACCTTACATGTTGAGTATTACACAGGACCTGTGTGTCTGCGCACTTCTAAATGTACTTTCATTCCTCTGTACATGTAATTTCAAAACTCAGTCCTCCTTATTCCTGCACCTTACATGTTGAGTATTACACAGGACCTGTGTGTCTGCGCACTTCTTAATGTACTTTCATTCCTTTGTACATGTAATTTCAAAACTCAATCCTCCAAATTCCTGCACCTTACATATAAAGGTTACATCGTACTTGTGTGTCTGAATACTTCTGAATATCATTCTCATGACTTTATTTTAGACAATAAATATGCCTTAAAAGATGAAACTTACCTCTAGTGTGTTGCCTGAAAAGGATCCGCATGCGTCCACATCCTCAGCCTGGCATGGCATCTCTTTGGAGATCTGAGATGTAAAGAACAATCACTGAATGAGAGTTTGTTTCTCATGTACAATACTCAGTCCTCCTTATTCCTGCACCTTACATGTTGAGTATTACACAGGACCTGTGTGTCTGCGCACTTCTTAATGTACTTTCATTCCTTTGTACATGTAATTTCAAAACTCAATCCTCCAAATTCCTGCACCTTACATATAAAGGTTACATCGTACTTGTGTGTCTGAATACTTCTGAATATCATTCTCATGACTTTATTTTAGACAATAAATATGCCTTAAAAGATTAAACTTACCTCTAGTGTGTTGCCTGAAAAGGATCCGCATGCGTCCACATCCTCAGCCTGGCATGGCATCTCTTTGGAGATCTGAGATGTAAAGAACAATCACTGAATGAGAGTTTGTTTCTCATGTACAGTACTCAGTCCTCCTTATTCCTGCACCTTACATGTTGAGTATTACACAGGACCTGTGTGTCTGCGCACTTCTAAATGTACTTTCATTCCTCTGTACATGTAATTTCAAAACTCAGTCCTCCTTATTCCTGCACCTTACATGTTGAGTATTACACAGGACCTGGGTGTCTAGACACTCAAATATATCACATACCAGTTAATATTTATAAATATAAGATCAGTATAAATCTATCTACATGTGACAGTTTGTAAAATTATAGTACTGAACAAGTTGAAATAGTGTAGTCTGATTAAGTCTTTCTGCCAAATTGGCTTTTTTAGGCACTATGCTCATCACTTCTATATTTTTGACTATATTGACACTGTACTACAACTTGATATACCCTTTAAAATTGTGTTCAAAGCTAGTAGAATGATCCTTGACAGTATCGTTACAATTCTATATACCTTGCTTCTCCACGGCCAGTCAGAATCACCATAATTATAAGTGATTTCTTCCCCTGGACCAATATCTTTGAGTGCAAATAAACAGAGATAGGGTCTTCCATCCACTCTTGTAACCTTCATTTTGCTGTTTGGATTTGCCTCTTCATCATTTACCAGTCTCCCTAATGATCCATCCTCTCTGGCAGCATCAACACTGAAATATCAAGTATGCAATAAGAATAATTACACCACGGAAGGAAAATGATTTAGCATATTTAGTGTTAGCATGTCTGGAAATGTTTACATCACTGTGTTAAGATTCAAATTTAGAAAAAAACGCACTTTAAAACAGCCACATACCATAACTGTTGTCCATTGAACTGGAAATCAAACATAAAAACCTTGAGTGCATCATGATAAACTTTCAATCGGTTTTCTTGTTCCTTTCTACTTATGACTTCCCCTCTGTACTCAATAAGGAAATCTCCCTTTGGAAAGCACCGGCAGCTGAACACACCCCGACCTGGAGGTACATATAATAAACAAAGTACAATAATAAACTTTAAACAATGCAGAGTTGTTAAATAGTAGCAATTGAGATTATTAACTCTCTCAAAATCTGTTAATTTATTTAATGTGATGTCTTTCTGTGATTAGTTAAACTATTTTTTAACTTTTCTAAAATGTTTCTGTGGATTAATCCATAAACAATTATTAAATAAAGTATCTATCTAGATATACAATTATCTTCCCAAGAAGATATAAAATATAAACTATAAAAAATAACAGCTTCTATTTTGAGCAGTTGATTGTCTCCTTTGAAATAAGAAAGATGTTCTGATCATATTACAAGATCTATTCTCCTAATGTGCAGTTTAAAAATAGATTATAACCTTGTATGTACGAACTCGGGAAACCTTTGCTAAATAAACTCACAACTCACCTTTATATGAATTTATATATTTGACATCAAACCCTTCCTTATCTTTACCCAAGGAGCAATAATAACTAGCATCATCTTTAGGATTTGTTTTCGCTCTCTGTGGCCTTGTTCCTGCCATCTCCTGCAGAGATCAGATGTTAACTTGAGCAACAACACATTACTGGATACAATATGATTTAATGATATTAGATGTTATTTTTCCAAAACGGAAGCTAGCTAGCTCTAGTTAGCTTCGGTTACCTAGCAACCTAGCATAATACTCGTAGCAATGCTACTACCTGCTAGTGTTACTTGTTAGGGATATGAAACATAACCATTAGTCAATGTGCAAGCAGCTGTTCTGTTGAATAAATATATTTGTAAATCTGATTTTGAAAGAGTCAGTATGCCTACGTGCCTCCCCAGCCAAGAACCTCTCCGCACGTCACTGGCCACTTGCTAATAACTAACGCTAGCTAAACTGTCATAGATCAGATGTTTTGGTTCATACAAACATCAAGTAACCTAATCCATTCTGCATAATTTACCTTTAGTCATTGTTTTAGCAGATTACATAACAATATGTACCTAAATGTGTAAAGAATATTAAATGGGTCTTACCTCGTCCTCCACGCATGCAGGGATGAGAGGTGTTCAATTAGAAAGTACTGATGTTTCGCGGCAAAACTTGACGGATTGTACCACGTTGATAGAAGAGGAGGGGTATGACAAAATAAGAATTCCTTTTTCGTTTCTAAAGAGCATATTGTTTGATTTATTCAGGAAGAAGAAAACAATTTACTTACGTAATATTTTGTTAATTTCATTCAATATTTCAAGATACATGGTTTATAATACATTTTGCTTTTATCGTATTGCTAACTCATCCCCTGTGTAAATAGCGATTTGAATTGGAAGGACAGTGTAGTAATTATCAGGACCTTCCGGCAGACAACCAATCAGCATAAGACGCTGTGTGCATATTCATGAAGTCTTGCTAGTACACAACCTGCCGTAGGGGGCGCTGTGGTGATACACAGATTGTACACACAAATCATGTTTATATGTATTAAACGGACATCTTGTTTTTTTTGCATTTTTAGGGTTAATAGACCAATAGAAACCATTCTACACTTTTAGAATTTGGTCGAAATTAGCAGGACACTGCTCCTGTCCTGTTAATTCAAAATGTCCTTCTAGTGTGGTGTGTATTCGGACCAATTGTCCTGTTAAAACACATTGACAAACACACACACACACACACACACACACACACACACACACACACACACAGGGTTCCTACCTTGTCCCCTCCCTTGGCCCCGCCCTTCAGCCAGCAGGTGAGACAGGAAGCGGGCGAACGACTTGAACAGCTCCTAGACAGAGAGGTCAAAGGTCACAACAGTAACTGAGATGATGATGAGCACCTCTCCTCCTCTCCCTCTCCCTCACCTTGGTGCTAAACTTCCCCTGGGTGTAGTAGGGGTCCAGGCAGCGCACAACAATGTCCGCCACCTCCTTCCTGCTGGCCGGTTGTGGGGGGGCCGTGGTGGGGAGTCTGGCCGTGGGGCCCAGGGGGGGCTGGGAGGAGGACGGGGCCCCCACGGCGCCCCCCCGAGGCTCCACCAGGGTCTCCTGCACCTGGGGGTTAAAGGTCACCTTCCTCCTGCTCTCCTCAAGGGGTCGGCTACGTTTGGCCGAGGGCTCTCTGTCTGCCCCCCCGTCCTCTGGTACCTGGAACACAGAGAGAGAGAGACAGAGACAGACACAGAGACACAGAGACAGACAGAGACAGACAGAGACAGACAGAGACAGACAGAGACAGAGAGAGAGAGAGAACATGTGTAGTGTCGGTATTTGGCAGTATTCTGACACAGACCATTCTCTGAGGTTCTAGAATTTCAGATGAGGTTCTAGAGTTTGAGGGATTCTAGAGCTCTGGTAGATAGAGGGGTCGTCCACACCTCTGGAAGGAGCAGAGGTCTGTTCCGGTGTTCCTGACGTTTCTGCCTGAGGGACAGAGAGATGGCGTTACGGTGACAACCGCTAATCAAGATGGTTATGACAATGACATAGACGGAAAGTCTTCATGTCTGCATCTTACTCTGTGTGACCCTCCGCCTCTCGCTGAACTTCCTCTTTCACCTCCTGTGTTGTGGGGGTCTCTTCCTCATCATCATCATCCACCTTCTCGTCCAGAGTGATGACTTCTGGGATGGCTTCCACGGGGACCATCTCTAGTGGACTGGTATCCATAGAGACCGTATCTGTGGGGACCGTGACAGGTGAGTGTTCCTGAGCGCTGATAGGCTGAGGGGCGTCCTCGGCCTCATGAGATGACATGCTATTGGCTCCCTTCTCTAAAGCCCGGTCCTGGCTGTCAGTCTGTTTCTTTCCAAAGTACTGAGCGATGCTCCTGGTGCTCTTTGCGGCTTCCGCTAGCTTCAGCTGCTTCTTACTCAGCCCTTTACCCGCCGTTTTGGACGGGCTGTTTACACAGAGTCTGCTGCCTGCTTTAGAAGGGCTGTCAGCCGACAGCTTGTCGCCTGTGTCTGAGGGGCTGCTGAGGGCGGCGGCCGTGGCGTTGCCTTCGCTCTGATGGAGGAGGTGACGGAGGAGGTGACGGAGGAGGTGACGGAGGCCAGGGCCACAGGGGTGTCAGGGTGGAAGCCCCCTCCAGAGGCCCCCTCAGGGATGGAGGTCTGCAGCAGCTCTCTGGCTGTCTGAAAAGGGTCTGAGGAACCCCTGAGACCTGCTCCGATCCTCTTCCTCTTCAGCTAACACACACACACACAGGCAGGGAACATACACACACACACACACACACAGGCAAGGAACATACACACACACACGATGAACCACTAGAACATTAGAAGGAACTTCAAATGTGTATGAGTCACTGGTAACAGCTTATCAAGCTTGTCTGCTTGTGTGTGTCTTACTGTGTGTGTGTGTGCGTGTCTCTCTGTGTGTGTGTGTGTGCGTGTCTCTGTGTGTGTGTGTGTGTGTCTCTCTCTGTGTGTGTGTGTGTGTCTCTCTCTGTGTGTGTGTGTGTGTCTCTCTGTGTGTGTGTGTGTGTCTCTCTGTGTGTGTGTCTCTCTGTGTGTGTGTGTGTGTCTCTCTGTGTGTGTGTGTGTGTGTCTTACTGAGTAGATCTGGGAGGCGGGAGTGAAGCCAAGCAGCTCCACAGGAAGTGAGGAAGAGGATGGGCATGATTCATCCTTAACTCCACTCTTCATGTCTTTGGTCTCCTCTCCCCCTCCCTCTCCCCCTCCCCCTCCTCCCCCTCCCCCCAGCGAGGCTGTCAATCCCTTCTTCAACTCTGAAACCTGATGGAAACAGAGGGATGAGTTCAACAAGCACAAGCATGCTGGCCTGTCACTCTCTTAACAGAAGGACAGAGAGGAAGAGACACCTTTGTCTGACACTATAATCCACATGACAGCGATGGATGGTGACAAAAACACACAAAACAGAAACAGCTGTTTTGTGCAGCTGTTCCCCTGTCTGTCCACAGGGGTCGCTGTGGAGCCTCACCCTCTTCAGCATGGCGGCCTTGTAGAGGTTGGTAGACTTGGCGTTGCGGAACGCCTCGTGTTCCATCTCCACAGCCATGGAAACGGTGTCCTCTGCTGCCCCCTGCTGGCTGGAGAGCGCCTGCTGTAGCAGCGCCAGGCAGTGCTCTCTGGCCTGACACACACACACACACAGTCACACACACACACACACACACACACACACAGTCACTTGGAGCCACAGAGAGGTAGTGTGTGTGTCTGGTGTCTCTTGCCCATCATATACCGTGTAAAACTGTACCGTAAAAACAATCCCTGTGTTACTGACTGTAAGGGACTGACAGTGGTTGAAGAGAACGTCCCCTCCCATCTATTGTTTGTGAGTAGAAGTGATGGAGTGGCTGCCTGTGTTATTCATTTGAGCTCTGATGATAGTGAGTCACAGCATTCCAATGGGTACATTACTCTCAGCAACATGTGGAATGCGCATATTGGTTTGCAAGTGTGTGCGTGTGTTTGTGCGCGTGTATGTATGTGTGTGTGTGTGTGTGTATGGTTTAGTACCTTTACAGTTAACCTGGGGATTTTCTGGCTGCTGGCTTCCTTCAGTAGACATCCAGCATCTGCACACACACACACACACACACAGGGTCAGATACATGTGTCTCCATGAGCTATCTCAGAGACTGTAGATCAGTACTCACCTGGAGGAACAAATTCCACTCTGCGGCCCTCAGACCCCTACACACACACACAAACACACATTTTAGTTTTAACACACTCCATAGTGTGTTAGGAAGCATTGTATGTCTGTCTGCCTGTCTGTCTGTCTGTCTGTCTGTCTGTCTGTCTGTCTGTCTGTCTGTCTGCCTGTCTGCCTGTCTGCCTGTCTGTCTGCCTGTCTGCCTGTCTGCCTGTCTGCCTGTCTGCCTGTCTGCCTGTCTGCCTGTCTGCCTGTCTGCCTGTCTGCCTGTCTGCCTGCCTTAAGGAGTAAACTAAGGCTTGCTGAGGGAGTAAAGGTTATACTATGAATGCACGGCAGCATGTGTGTGAGTGAGTGCTACTACCTTCCGTAGGTTAATCTGCTTCTTGAAGAGAACTCCAAACTCCTTCTTCCTGATCTCAGAGTCGTCTTCTCCGTCTCCTCCCTCCCAGTCCTCATCATCATGCCTGGAACATCATCATTATCATCATCACCATCACCATGCCTGGATCACCATCACCATCATCTTCACACATATACCTACACATCTGTGTGTGTGTGTGTGTGTGTGAGGAGCAGAAGGGTTAAGGGTCATCAGGACAAGATACCTGTCAGACCACCTCTGCTACATGGTGCGTTACCTCTCGAAGCCGTAGCCCTTCCTGCCCCCGGCGTAGAGCTGCCGGTCGAAGCCGAAGGGCCCGCTGGGGCCGGGCGCGGCCATCATCCTGGTCCTGAGGGCGGAGCCCTTCTCCAGCTGGGCCCGCACCGCCCGGGGGTCCCGACAGCAGTCACACGCTCCGCCACACACGGGGGGGGCGTCTCCAAAGAACTTAGAGATGGTGGCATGGCGACAACTGGAGGGATGGGAGAGAGAGGGGGGGAGAGAGAGGGGGGGGAGAGGGGGGGGGGAGGAAGAGAGGGAGGGGGAGGAAGAGAGGGGGGGGAGGATGGGAGGGAGGGATGGGGTGAGTACACCAAAATCCTCCTCAATACCACACTGCCCTGATAAGACAGCAGGGAGGAAAAAGATGATGACGAAAGTGATGATGATGAGGAGGAATACTGCAAGATAATGAAATATGATTGGTAAAACCCTCTGTCCAGACCAGTACGGTTACTTAATGATCAATAGCTTCTCATTGTGCACCAGGTCACCCACAACAGTGATCAATGTGTGTGTGTGATCAGATCAACACACGCATGCCTCCACTATCACTCAGCACCAGCCATGAAAACAGAATCAACGTGAAATAAGATAGAGGACTAGTACAAACCAAAACAGATGGATGCATGCGTACACACAAACCCTTTCTCATTGTTTCAAATGCATGCACGCACACCCCTTTCTGTCTGTCTCCAGTACATAGACACAACAATTTCCTCAAGTTCAGATTGTTGCGGAGAGAAGAGGGAGGGAAGAGGGAGGAGAGAAAACTGTAGAAAAAGAAGGAAGGAGGCAGAGAGAGAGAGAGAGGCAGAGAAAGCAGAGAGAGAGAGAGAGAGGCAGAGAAAGCTGAGAGAGAGAGAGAGAGAGAGAGAGAGAGAGAGAGAGAGAGAGAGAGAGAGAGAGAGAGAGAGAGAGAGAGAGGCAGAAAAAGCAGAAAGAGAGAACAGTACATAATGTAACACACAGAACAAGTTTCTACAAAAGAGACACAACCCTATCAAGGCCAAAAGTACATAACACACACACACACACACAGGGTCTCTTGGGAGAGCACTACACAATCCACCTTAACAACACACACACATACTAACACTACTTTGCTTAAAGAAGAATGCCTGTCTCCACGGTGATCAAAAGGGGGGGGGGGAGATGTCCTACCACAAGGGGGGAGGAGTGAACATAAACAGAGAGAAAGAGGGAGGGAGAGAGAGGGGGGAGAGAGGCATGCTGTAAAACAGGGGGGGAGGCATGCTGAAAGAAACAGGCATTGAGGTCGGCATGCAATAGGAGAGAGAGTGACAGAGAGAGAGAGGAAGGGAATGAGCGAGGGAGAGAAAGAGGGAGGGACAGAGAGAGTGAGTAACTTGTCTTCCGTTAATGTAAGCCAGACAGCAGAAACATGCAGCAGGAGTTGTAACTGTGTAGCTGTGTAACTGTCAACAGAGTTGCACAAGCACTGGTCCTGTCCTGCTGGAACACCAGGAGCCAGGACAGAGAGGAGCACAGCTGGAGGAAGGAAGACTGGAGAGGAAGAGAAGAGGACTGGTCAAATAGATTTAAAAAGAGAGAGAGAGAGAGAGAGAGAGGGAAGAGAAGCGGAGAGGTGGAGGAGAGGCACAGGAAGCAGAGAGCTGAGGCCATTGGACTAAGCGAGAACAAACAAAGGAGAAGAGGAGGAGGAGAAGAACTGGTGAAAAGAAGAGGAGGAGGAGAAGAACTGGTGAAAAGAAGAGGAGGAGGAGAAGAACTGGTGAAAAGAAGAGAGAAGAGGAGGAGGAGAAGAACTGGTGAAAAGAAGAGAGAAGAGGAGGAGAAGAACTGGTGAAAAGAAGAGAGAAGAGGAGGAGGAGAAGAACTGGTGAAAAGAAGAGAGAAGAGGAGGAGGAGAAGAACTGGTGAAAAGAAGAGAGAAGAGGAGGAGGAGAAGAACTGGTGAAAAGAAGAGAGAAGAGGTCTGAGTGAGTGTGACCAGCTGGAGATGTTGTGCTACTGTACAGTGTGTGTGTGTGTGTGTGTGTGTGTGTGTGAGTGTGTGTGTGAGTCTGTGTTTGTATGCTAATGAGATGTGGGAGGATTTATCTGTGCTAACCCTAATCCTGAGCAGCCTGTTAGGCTGACAACATCACCTCTGTCATTCTGCACTGCAGGGTCATCCAACACACACACACACACACACACAGACACGCACACACACGCACACACACACACACACACACACACACACACACACACACAGACAGACCTCCCCGTCAGGCTCATACAACACTGTGACTGCCTCAGGTAAGAGATGTGTTGCTTCTTGGGTCTTAACAGACTTGTTCACTTCTAACAGCACTACATAGTCACGTAACCTGCTGTGTGTGTAATATACTTTAAGTGTGAAAATGACCAATTCTCCAGGTTGTTATATCATGTCTGTGTGTGTCTAGTGTTACATATGTGTGAAAAGGACTTCAGTGTGTGTGTGTGTGTGTGTGTTACGTGTGTAAGCCTGTCATGAAGACAACAGTAGAGGGAGGATCCTGCTATGGAGCAGTGGACCTGGGTTCAATACAGGTGTGTGTGTGTGTGTGTGTTTAGGCAGGTTATGAGTCTGTGGGGGACTTGTTCCAGGGTGAGTTCACTATGAGTGGGTTATTGTCATTAAGAGACTCACCTATCTGGAAAGAGACCCAATCACATTTACCCAGCGCGTCCAACCACACCTAAACACACACAACCAGAACAACCACATGTTTGTGAGCAGCACCCTCCAAAACTGGGAGAACATGCTAACAGTCTTTCCCTGCTCAGTCTCTCCCTGTCCAGTCTCTCCCTGTCCAGTCTCTCCCTGTCCAGTCTCTCTCTGTCCAGTCTCTCCCTGTCCAGTCTCTCTCTGTCCAGTCTCTCTCTGTCCAGTCTTTCCCTGTCCAGTCTTTCCCTGTCCAGTCTTTCCCTGTCCAGTCTCTCCCTGTCCAGTCTCTCTCTGTCCAGTCTCTCCCTGTCCAGTCTCTCTCTGCTGTGTGCAGCACATCACACAAACAGATCTACCTAGACGAGACGCTTTTCCTGCTGGATTCATCCTGGTGTTCCCGCCTCTGTCTTCCACAGGTCAGCCAATCCCAGCGCCAGCTCCCTCACTAGCACTGACCAATCAGAAGTCCTCGTTCTGAGTGACAGCTGTCCTGAGCCAACAGGATGGAGGCTGGGAGCGAGGTGCTCGGCCTTCTGGAGAAGATCTGGGCCAAGCTGCAGGGGCTTCCCCATGCCAGCTCTATAGAGATAGGAGCCTTCTTCATCCTCCTCCTCTTCATCAGTAAGATCCTCACACACACTAGCTGACACACACCTGTGCGCACACACACACACGCTAACTTTCCTCTCTCTGCCATCCTCCTCAGTGGTTATCATCCTCATGATGGTTTTAGCCTGTGTGACCTGTTGCTGCTGTCGCAAGACCCATCCCAAAGGACCCCACCCTTGACATATATTTAGACAGGCATCAACAGGGACTTCTATGAATCTGTAGAATAAACACCCAGGCAGACAGAGCTTAGTTATTAGTACATGTGTTAAGTTATATTATGTTGTTATAGTGCCATAGACCATCTTTATAAACAGGCTATCTATACGGACCTAAGGTCTAATTGATGAAGGAGGACCCCCACAGAAGAAAGGGAGACAGAAAGTGCACTACAGAATGGAAGACACATTTAGTCAGGCATTCTGTATGGACACCCCAAACATCTTCAGAATGGAGATGCAAACCCAGCACAGCACAGCAGACTAGGAGCGACGTGGACGGTGATGACTGAGCTGTTCTAGACAGGCGCTCAGCGGACGCCTGTGTAGACACCCACCCTGGCCAGCTCTCCAGGTGTCCAGGAGAGGCTACATTCCTTGGAGCGCCCCTGAACCAGGGCAACACCCGAGGCTCTGACTGAGGAGGGGAGGGGCTTACCAGGAGGGGCGAAACGTACATAGGGGTGGGGCTTACTGGGTGGGGTGGGGCTTACTGGGAGGGGCGGGGCTAACTTTATGATGGTGCCAAAAAGAAAAAGCTTTTAACACTTTAAGAGGAGAAAGGGATGCAGCCTGACCCCTGCTGGAACTATCTGGAACTGCAACAGTGATCAATGTATTTTCTTTTACTTAAAATACTGCCTGTTTAATCAGTTATCGGTATGATTAATATGTAGCTACGATGTATAACATTTGTCACATCAACAATATATCAATGATGATTGTATATCTCTAAACATTAAACTGTCATTTCCTATATTTTGGTATATGTTGAATATGTGAATGAGTGAGATAATGAGTGTGTGTGTGTTCGTGTGTGTGTGTGTGCGTTTAACTCACGTCTCCTGCTCACAGAAGGACACCATGGCTTCAAAGTCGGCGATGGCAGCTTTGTCCGTTTCCTTCTCTGAGCCTCGTTTTGCCTGAGCAGCACCATGACAACACCATGGTTACAACTGATGTTCACACACATACACACACACAGGCATACCCACACGCTCACACACACACACCTGCTTGCGAGCCTGCTCCTTGCGTATGAGGAAGTTCATCTGCTCCCTGTCCCTGGGGGAGTAGTAGGTCCTGCAGCTGGAGGGCAGGCCGTCCCGCCCCGCGCGGCCTGACTCCTGGTAGTAGCTGGCCAGGGACTTAGCCAGGTTCCAGTGGGCCACGAACCTGCACACACACACACACACGGTTAAGATTGTAGGAGTCGGGTGGCTGGCGGTTAGGGAATCGAGCTAATAATCTGAAGGTTGCCGGTTCGATTCCCTGCCGTGCCAAATGACAGTGTGTCCTTAGGCAAGGCACTTCACCCTACTTGCCTCGGGGAAACGTCCCTGTACTTACTTTAAGTCGCTCTGGATAAGAGCGTCTGCTAAATGACTAAATGTAAATGTGAGATTGTGTTAGGTCTGTGTTTGGGAACATCGCTGGCCTTTAGGACCCGCCCACCTGACGTTGGCTTTGTCCACTCCCATGCCGAAGCTGATGGTTGCCACGATCACCAGCACCTTCCCCTGCATCCAATCAGACTGGGCCTCCGTGCGATCTGCCGTCTTCAACCCTACAGGCAACAGAAAGTGAGAGACGCGTGTGTAGTACAGGATTACAGCCCTCCATGTTTGCAGTCCATTCAGAACTGCAGCCGATGTTTGTAGTCCATACAGAACTACAGCCCATGTTTGTAGTCCATTCAGAACTACAGCCCATGTTTGTAGTCCATACAGAACTACAGCCCATGTTTGTAGTCCATTCAGAACTACAGCCCATGTTTGTAGTCCATACAGAACTACAGCCCATGTTTGTAGTCCATACAGAACTACAGCCCATGTTTGTAATCCATACAGAACTACAGCCCATGTTTGTAGTCCATACAGAACTACAGCCCATGTTTGTAGTCCATTCAGAACTACAGCCCATGTTTGTAGTCCATACAGAACTATAGCCCATGTTTGTAGTCCATTCAGAACTACAGCCCGTGTTTGAAGTCCTGCTGGTCAGTCTCACCTGCATGGTAAGGCCTGGACAGGACTCCCAGGCTGGTCAGCTGATGGGCCACAGTTTCACAGCCGTCTCTGGTCCTGCAGTAGACGATCCCACAGCCCTGCTACCAGACACAACACACACACACACAGCTTCAGGAACAGAATATTTCCAGACAACACACAGCACTCATGCACAGATGAAGCATGTGTGCATGAGATCAGATGAAAACAGAAACTGGATCACGATAAAAAGAAAGTGGAATATACAAAAAAGAGATGCAAGATGAGAAGGACAGAAAGAAAGAGAGGATCTGATCTCCTGCTCCTACCTGTGTCATCCTCGCGGCCCCCGGGGCCACTCCCCACAGGGCCTCTGTGACGAAGGCGTGCAGGTGAGCGTAGGGCTCATCCAGCTGCTCACGGAACACCACGTCGTAGTGCAGGTTACTACGAAACACCGGCGTGGTGAAGGACAGCGGTGAGCGCAGCCTCAGGGACTTGCTGATGTCTTCCTGAACCTTTTTAGGCGCCGTGGCGGTCAACGCCACACACGCCACCCCGGGAAGACGGGCTCGCAGCTCACCTAGCTTGAGGTAGTCCGGCCTGAAGTCATGCCCCCACTGGGAGACGCAGTGGGCCTCGTCCACCGCCAGATATGAGACAAGCCTCCGGGAGGAGAGGCTGGTCAGGCAGGGCTTGAACCCGGGAGAGGTCACCATCTCTGGGGTGATGTAGAGCAGCTTCAGCCTGGGGCTTTCGCTCTCCAGGTCGGCCATGATGAGGCGGCGCTCGGCGATGGGGAGCTTGGAGTTGATGGAGCAGGCGGGGATGTTAAGGTCTCGCAGGTGCTCCACTTGGTCCTGGTGGAGGAGGAGGAGGGAGGAGGGAGAGGGAGGAGGAGGGAGAGAAAGGAGAAAAATGTGTCGAGACAAAAACAAGAATATGAAAGACATAGATGAGAGAGTGACCCAAAGAGAGCAGAGAGGGAAAGGTAGACTGGCAGATAGGTAGACTAACTTGTATGAGAGCGATGAGGGGGGAGATGACCAACGTGATGCCATCGGCCAGCATCGCTGGCAGCTGGTAGCACAACGATTTCCCTGCCCCCGTGGGCATGCACACAAACACATCGCGGTCTCCTGCACGGTGAAGAGACAATGTATCTGTTATTAGGTAGTATCTAGAGGTATACTGGCAATAACGCCCCTTAACATGAGATGGCTTGACAGGTGCCAATTTAGACTGCTTCTGCAAAACTCCTGTGTCGTCTATCGAGTGGGATAAATAGCAAGTTTAATGTTATGAGACTACACTGCTATCATAACGTCGTTAGTTACTTAGTCTCAGTCTCCATCAAATCACTGACAAAATAGCTTGCTAATTTGCCGGTTAGGGCTAAGCGTTAGGGTTAGCGACCGTTGTGGTAGCTAGCAATTTAGGTCCTAGTCTTCGTGGGTGTGTAATCTAAATTATTTATAATCTATACCTTTAATAACGGCCTTGACCGCATCCTCTTGCTTCTGTGAACGGAATACATCAAACCCAAAATGGGTTTTTAGCGCCTTTTTAAGGGAAGTCATCACTTAGAAAGTGAAACTCCAAACTTGACAACAAACTTCACTCCGCTCAGCCACCGGCGCGTCGCATTACGATGACATCACAGTATTCGTGCATGGCAGAAATGCTCATGGCAAACGTTTATACATATTAATTCCCGTTAAACATATTTAAATACATGAATTTCCCACATAATTTGCCTCCACTGTGCAATCGACACACAAAACAAACAAAAGTCAAGTACTTTGTTTAGCAAGAGACAACGCAAAACCAAGTCCGATTGGACTAGCAGACACACCTTTGTTCCTTCAGCCAATAGGAGGACAGCCTTGCATGTGATACATTTTTACAAATAAGAGCCCCAGTCTGATTTCAATCAAGGCTCGAAATCAGATCACCTGATTATTTCGACAGGTGTGTTCATATCCATACACGGGAGGTTTAAACATCATACATTCTGATGATGTTTTTAGCCCTTGTGGAGCATGACACGGAAACTAATCCTGAATCTGTCATAAAACATGTATTTTAAACCTCCCTTTTGTTTCCGAGGCTGTGCTCCCATGGACCTGTCTACCTTGTCGTCAGTCTCTGACAGCGTCTGCGTGCTCTGGGGCTGTGAGTTAAAGGAGACCCAGAAGACGGTTGTCTTTGACGTAGAGGAGGATCTGCTGGAGCACCAGTTCTTCATACGAACCGTCAGTCAGCCTGCCGAAACCACGTAGATCTGACTCCAAATCCTGATCTGATTCTGAATATAAATACTAACAATCTGAAACTGATTAGCAAATGCTTTCATCCAAAGCAATGTACAGGGTGCAGCTAGGATCTCAAGTCAAATGCTCTGGCACTAAACGATCTTGAGCTGTAGCTTATCTGAAGGGATGACTGAATCTGATTCTGAATCAGAATTCTAAGTATCTGAACAGAAAAGGCTAACCGTCTGGTGTGTGGCTCTGTGCTGTTCAGATCTGCTTGAGTGCTGAGGCCACTGTGGAGATGCATGTGGTGGAGGTTAACGACAGGGTGGGCGTCTGCTCCGACCTGGTGCCCATCGCTACCCTGCACCCCCTGTGCCAGCCCATGGTGAGCGTGGGGCATCTGTCATGTTTTCATCACGATGGTCTCCTTCACGTCAAGTTCCAGTCTTTCAGGTTGTCTTCCTGAGGACAACCTCATGCGTGTCCTGGTGCGTGTCCTGGTGCGTGTCCTGGTGCGTGTCCTGGTGCGTGTGTAACGGGTATGCAACGGACGTGGTCTTGCAAGCAAACTCCGTCAGAGGTATCTGGCCGCACCGACCAGGAGTCGAACTCACCACCTCTGACTTGCCAAGTGCAACCACTACCAGCTATGCCAAAGAAAAGCTAGCTAATCATTGATGCGGGTGGCCCATTACATACCTGAGGAGTGAGTTTCACCAGTTCACACCGGCTACACGTGTCCTGATGTGTGTCCTGTGTCCCCCCAGGTGAGCTTCAGTGGGTTTGAGCTCACGCCCCCAGTCACCTTCCAGCTTCGCTCTGGGCCTGGTCCTCTTTTCATCACGGGACAGCACGTCACCTGTACGTAGCTCAGTAATCATGGGACAGCACGTCACCTGTACGTACCTTAGTAATCACGGGACAGCATGTCACCTGTACGTACCTCAGTAATCATGGGACAGCACGTCACCTGTACGTACCTCAGTGGAAACTGTACATACCTGAGAGGACTGGTAGAGATATCACATGTACAGTAGAGAATCATTTAAATAAATGTAAGTTACTAGTGATGATCCTTTCTCCTTTTCTCTTCTGCTCACTGCATCAGTATGGTCTTTGTGTATCTCCTATGACAGTGACGTTGGAAGACGAGGACGAGTTTGAGCCGAGGAACGTGTTAACCTGGATGCAGCCCCATGGTAAGCTTTTAGAACCAGGACTCTTCAAACGAGAACATTTGGAACCTGATGGAACCTTCAAAATCTGAATGTTTAGAATCCTAAACGGAATACCCAGAGTCTGAACAATCAGACTTTATTCATGCATACGTAACTTATTCACTAATATTGCAATTATTTTCATTATTAAGTGTGGAGGGAAAAGTCTGGATATTTTGGCCTTTCATAGCCTAAGGAAAAGTCTGACAGTGTCTTGTGTGTTCTGCTAGTGGCTGACAAAGACATAGAACGGCTCTGGCTCTAGTCATCACCCTCTGCAGGTTAGATTCTGGAACATTCACATCCGGACCCTTCCATCTGAATATTCTTCATTGACATCATGTGTTCCACCCTTGCTAACATCACATCAGTGTAGTTCAACCGTGTCGTTTTGCTTCTCCTTTCAGGTCACAGAGGTCTCTAAACCTCCACGTTATTAAGAATTTGTTCAGCTGTCATATTAAATGCACTTTGTGATGCTAGTGCATCTTTTTTCATGTAAATGAGTGTTTAGTCTGTGTAAAACATTAAACAAAGGTAAAATGATTGGGACTCTTTGTTCTAGCTGTGGGAATCGCAGTAACTCATCACTGAAAATTGTTCACAGAGATCAGGTTTTTTTTTTTATTAGTTATTATTCACAGAAAGTGCATTGTTACTGCAGGATTACATATTGCATGACAATAAGATGGCTACAACGTTTACACTTGGGTAATCTGTGACAAAAACGTGAAAAATACTGAGCACGTTGTGAGCTAGCAGGTAGAATAGCAGGTAGAATAGCAGTAGTAAGGAGAAGGCATGGAAACAGCCAGATAAACAGCAGAATAGCAGCACTGCCCCTGCTGGTCATGTACAGAACTGCAGTACATCTCTAAAGTCACTTCAGAGCGAGGCAGGTAGGACTAACGTGTTGACATTTAATAATTGTGTACTTAGTACTGGCCACTAGGGGGCGATCTTGCGCTGAAGGAGGGTCCCCTACTGGAGTGCTGATGAGAGGTGTGGGCCACCACGGGAGTGGTATAGAGGGGGAGGAGTAGGAGAGGGAGGAGGAAGAGTAGTAGAGGGAGGAGTAGGAGAGGTGTGGGAGGAGGAAGAAGAGAGGGAGGAGGAGGAGAGGTGTGTGCCACCACAGGAGTAGTGAAGATGAGGAGGGAGGTGAAGGAGGACGAAAATCGGCTCCAGAGAAAGGGATAGGGAGATGAGGAGAGAGGGAGGAGGAGGAGCAGGAGGAGGAGCAGGAGGAGGGGAAATGCATCTCTCAGCCCCACAGACAGGAAATGGGACAGAGACAGCGAGCCTTGTTGCCAGGTGACCTGATCACCAGGTCCTTGACGATCTCCACCGTCCCGAAGAGAGGGTACAGCCTCTCTGAGAAGCTCTCGTTGTAGGTGTAGATGTGGGAGCGCGTGTCCACGTCGTAGAAGGACAGCTGGCCCTGTGCGTAGTCCAGGTGCACCCCCACCTTCCTGGGGATGAGGCCGGGGGGCAGGGCGGTGAAGGGCACCGTCAGGGCCTTGAGCTCCGTGCCTCTCTCCAGACGCAGGCTCAGGTAGCCCGTGTCCGTGTTCAGGGACTTGAAGCCCTTCCTCAGGGCCGACTCCTTGGCCACGCCCAGGCGCCAGTCGCGCTCGCCCACCTCCACCTCCCAGTAGTGGCGCCCGGAGGTGAACCCGGCCGCGCCCACCGCGCACCACCAGCCGTCGAAGCGCTCGTGGTAGTTGGGGATTTCCTTCCTCTCGAAGCCGCAGCGCATGCGCTTGTCGTCGTGGGAGATGAGGAGGTCGGGGTTGGCCGTGTTCAGGTCAAGGGTCACATCCACTGGAGAGGGATGGGGGGGGGGGGAGACGGCTCATGTTATGATTGTTTGTTTTTTGCTGCTCGTGCTTCGCCAATGTCAACATGCATAAAACATCAATTGTCATATCAATAAAGCTCGTTTGAATTTAATGTAGATTAAAGTAGATATGCAGATACATTTTTACTTTATATCGATGTATGGTCGACCTAGCAGAAAAATATACTGTACCTGCAGCGTCTGCGATCCAGTCCCACACTGTAACATAAACATTTGATAGACATTAGACTTGGAATGTATGAAACACAAACAATATCCTCTCTCACTTTCCCCGACTCTCCCTCTTTCTCTCGCTTTTCTTTCTCTGACTACCCTCCCTTTCTGTCCCTTTCTCACACAATCTCTTCTCTCTATGGGAGATAGATCTCCAGGCGTGTGAGCAGTTTAGCTGCCAAAACCCAAGTGCAAAACAAATGGAAATCAATGGGAGGTGAATTTGTGCCCTCCTGTGGACACAAAATGAATTACAAGTTACTCCTACTCTCTCTCTCTC
Source organism: Hypomesus transpacificus (assembly GCF_021917145.1). Lineage (NCBI taxonomy): Eukaryota > Metazoa > Chordata > Actinopteri > Osmeriformes > Osmeridae > Hypomesus > Hypomesus transpacificus. The sequence continues at coordinate 93,085 of NC_061063.1, forward strand.
CCCCTGCTCTCTCTCTCCTCCAGGTGAGACCTACCAGAGTGGGGGATGTAGCGTGTGGCTCCTATCTTCTGGCTCCTCTGCTTCCATATGAGCCACTTCAGTGGGATGGCCTCCTACACACACACGCACACACACACGCACGCAAGCACACACACACACACACACACACACACACACACACACATTGTAGACGGTGAGTTGTATCTGTCTGCCAGCCATGTCCAGTCTCCTCCTCCAGCATGTACCCTACCTTGTCCAGGCCCAGGCTCAGCAGAGTCATCATGACCAGCTCCATGGCAGCCAGCAGGTTGGGGGTCCGATTCCACTTCCAGGCCGACTGGAGGTCCTCCAGAGCCCGGGACACAGCCTCTCCAGGACACACGCTCTGCTGTGGGGGGGAGAGGAGAGAGCAGACAGGGGTGAGTTCTGGATGACCAGGGGATATCAGAGAGGAGGAGGATCTCGATTCTCCATACGGTTAGCTTAGCTTTCTAGCAGGTCTGTATGATAAAACAGCATGATCCAGGTTGTGATCCGGTTCTCCCAGTACCTCAGGCTGGGCCCGCAGGTCCTTCACCCAGGTGAGGAGCACCGCCTTGGCCTTCTCCAGGTCCTTCTCCTGTTCCTCCTGGTCCTTCTCTGGTTCCTCCTGGTCGTCCTGCTCAGTCTTCTTGGGCCAGCCTTCCGTCTGCATGGGCCTCTTCTGCAGGGAGGAGGTGAGGACACAAGGAGGTGAGGGCACAAGGAGGTGAGGACTCAAGGAGGTGAGGACACAAGGAGGTGAGGAAACAAGGTCACAAGGATAGGAGGCCCTAGCTGAGGAGACAATAAAACAGCTACAAACATGTATGTTAGAAAACCCAAATATCTATGTTTGTGTCAACTACAAAAGGTTCTGTCAGGACCAGGTCAGCGCTGACCTTGCTCTCCATCATGGAAGCCCATTCCAGGATGAAGGCCTGGCAGAGAGGGGTCGGCCAGGTGTCTTCCAGGCTCCAGATGTGTCCCAGCACCTCTGTATTCTACACACACACACACACACACACAGGGAGAAAACACACGCAAAATCAATTCACTCTGTCCATCAGGCAATGATGAACGACTTCCAGATCTTCAGGTCTGTTGTATATACTGTATCATACTACAGAAGAGAGTAGTTTGTATTTCCAGTTGAGTTTCTTGTGTGTGTGTACCTGGCAGACCCGGGCGAGGTCCCTGGCCAGCTCCACGATGAACAGCTGGTTCTCCTCCAGGGGCTCTCTTTTCTCATTCTTTGCCCGTTTGCGAGACTCCTGAAGATACACGAGGGTAAGGTGCTTATCAGACGACGACAGAGGTAGAGAGAAGGGAAAGGACTACAGGAGGAAGTGGACTGGATAGAAGGGGAGATTTAACAAGATCTTTAAACTAAGGTCAGAGGGGAGAGGAAGGGAATCAACCAGATTCACATCCTGCCCCTCCTGTCAACATAGGAGTCTCCCTTCCACCCCCTTACCCAATCTCCCTACTATCCACTCACCCAATCTCTCTGGCACCCTCCCTCTCTTTCTAACTCTCCCTGTGTCTCTCTCTCCTTTCTGTCTCTTTCCCACCCTTCTCCATCTCTCTGTCTGCCACTCACCCCCCCTCACCCATCTCCCCAGCCCTTAGCAACTATTCATCTCCACAACAACACAGACTTATTTACAAGTCTCTCCATCTCCAGAAAGCCTGCATGTTGTTTGATTTGAAACCAAGATGCAGTTTTACATTATTCTAATGAGGCCTATGAGGTCTCAAAGCTTGTTTTTCTGCGATAGGATTAGGCCGACTTGGCAGGAAAAACAAGTGCACCCAAACTGCATGCAGATGTCTGCCTGTATATGACCACAGATCAAGCAGGCTGCGCGTTACCTTGAGCTTGGCTGTTATGTTCTTGGCCGGCTCAACTATGAAGTGGAAACACTGCATCATCCTGAAGGCTGTGGTGGAGGGTCTTGGTGGTGCTGGAGGGTCCTGGTGGTGCTGGAGGGGTCCTGGTGGTGCTGGAGGAGTCCTGGTGGTGCTGGAGGGGTCCTGGTGATGCTGGAGGAGTCCTGGTGGTGCTGGAGGGGTCCTGGTGGTGCTGGAGGGGTCCTGGTGATGCTGGAGGAGTCCTGGTGGTGCTGGAGGGGTCCTGGTGGTGCTGGAGGAGTCCTGGTGGTGCTGGAGGGTCCTGGTGGTGCTGGAGGGGTCCTGGTGGTGGTGGAGGGTCCTGGTGGTGCTGGAGGGGTCCTGGTGATGCTGGAGAGTCCTGGTGGTGCTGGAGGAGTCCTGGTGGTGCTGGAGGGTCCTGGTGGTGCTGGAGGGGTCCTGGTGGTGCTGGAGGAGTCCTGGTGGTGCTGGAGGGGTCCTGGTGGAGCTGGAGGGTCCTGGTCGGATGACACAGGAGGGAGGGGGGGTTAAAGTTCCTACAGGTAAACTGTTGCACTTTTGAGGTTCATGTTGTTTAATTAGTTTGACTACATGCTCCTATGTTTCTTCCCATTGCATTTACATTTATTCATTTAGCAGACGCTTTTATCCAAAGCGACTTCCAAGAGAGAGCTTTACAAAAGAGCATAGATCACTGATCATAACAACGAGGTAGTCCCATTGGCACTTATTTGCTTTCCACAATGTATGCTTTATGTTTTGGCTACCCACAATGTTTTGGGGGGCTATCTTATTGTTTATGATCAATTTATCATTGACCTATGCACTTTTGTAAAGCTCTCTCTTGGAAGTCGCTTTGGATAAAAGCGTCTGCTAAGTGAATAAATATAAATGATGTAAAAGCTGAACTCAGCATGACAGAGACTTAACTGACTAAATCATCTTCAGCCTGGCTAGTCTGGAGAAATAACTAGCCTCAACCATTAACAGATGTAGCCTTTAAGGGCCTACCACAAAAAGAACTGTTATCTTTTCTGTCCTCTCTGAACAGTTCTTTACTACTTTCCAAGCTGTTAGTTCTTCCCTTGGTGTGTGAACAAAAACACTATCACCCAGTCACCAAGACCAGGATATGCACATGTTGATATACTGGTGCTGTTGTCAATCATTACACACCAGGATGAAGGAGACATTCACACACACCAGCACAGGAGATACTATCTACTTCTCTACACACAGAAACAGAAAGACGCACACACAAACCTAGACACACTCCACTAACACAACACTCATCATACACACAACTACACCCACACAGAGAGTCTTTGGTCAAGGGCTGCTGTGTGGGTTACAGCAGGGTGAATGTGACACGTGATGTTAGTCAGTGTGCCTCTGGGCTGTAGCCGGATTAGACGGCAGAGCTTCCAAACAGGGTTTACAGGTCCTCTACAGTAGACATCCCTGTAAACAGCACGCACTTCAAAGAGAATTAACCAGCCCGAAATAACCATCTGTAGCTGAATGCAGGACATGAGTTCTGCATCTAAGATATTGATTGTGTTTGGACCACTCCAACTTAAAACAATGAAATTCGGTTGGAATATGTCCCCTTTAAATACTACTATTGGATTATTATGGGCCTTGCTCCGATTCGTGTTTCTAACCAAAATCACACATCCAGCAAACAACTTTAATTAAGCAATTTTCACGAAGTGACACATTAACGTGGAACAATGGATAAAATAACGGTTAAAAGATAAAGCCAGCATGCACACTAACAAAAGTTATGTGTTTTCTTCCCAAGATCCTCTGCTATTACCAATTGCTGTATTAATTACTGCAATGGCACATTTGGCCTATGGCAGTGCTGAGTGAAGCTAAACAACAATAACTGTCTGCCTGAACAGGAACATATCTGTTCTGTCATGTTCCCCATAGAAATGTACCCTCTCAGTGACGAACCTAGCATTACTAGACATTACAGAATTAGTCATTTAAAGTGAATGTCTTTGTATATATCTTGATTTATATTTGAAGACTTAACCTGTGGGTGAAAGCGTGACGCAGCATTCTGCTGACCCAGTTTCGGGTTTTGCGCACCACAGCAGGTAACCATGGCTCCTGTGACTTTGCGGCATTGCTGCGATACTTACACCGAGCTGGCGTTGTTAATATTAATGAGGCAGATACCCTTGGCTGACATTGCGAAACGTAGAATCAACACATTTTTTGGATTGCATATTGACATTTTGACATGTACAATAGAATGCTTTGCATGCAGCGACGTTAAATTTGTTGCGATGTAGCATTAATTTTTTTATTTTCTGTTTTATAAGTTAAAATAAAATCACGCGACACCTGGCTTATTACAAACCTGCACGACTCACCTTGTGCAGTTGTGGAGCAGGTTCTTTGGTATGATTGAGCCACTTGTGAAGATTTCCACTGCTATGATTCAGTCGATGGTGTGCATGCTGCAGTATGACTGACCCTGTTTACATACAACACTGCCGTGTGGTCGAAGATTGTTCGTCCGTTTCCGTGTGTCTGGAATCTGACCGAACACGGACGAAGCGGGCAGCCATGTTTGTTGTGTATTGAGCCACTGCAACCCAGAGCCAACTGGCTCTGCTGCAAACCAATGACACACTTTGGTTTTATTTTTTTATTTTTTTTACTGTAGACCTAACGTAAATAGATACACGTGTTTCAGATATATGACATATTCCAAACTCCACTAACAAGGACAGCAACATCAGGGCACTTTGAGGAGATTTAAAGACCTGAAGGGCTTTGTTGAATAAACACAAAAACACTTTCACTGTTTGCTCTGCTTCTATATAATCTGACAGTTGATCAGAAAGTAATTCTAGTTCAAACAAAGCTGCAGCTCTGTCTCCAAGCTCCAGTAGTTTCTGATGAACACTAACACAGCATGTCTAATGAGCTACCTAGACTCAGACATGAGCGATGGAAGGTCAGGACTCACAACCTCTGCACTCAATGATCCACCATTCAACAGATCAGGTGACCTCTGTGCACCCCCCAAACTAGCTTCATGAACAACACAAGGCCTATCTGGAATTGTATCCTTCTAACAGAACGGATGAGAGATAAGCAGCGAACAGTTACGTCTGTTGTTTCTGTGAGTGAGGGCTAATAGGGATGTTCTGGTGGTTAGGGTTAGTGTCCCTCTGTGAGGGAGGGTACTGTGAGTACTCTGTCCGGTTCTTCCTCCAGGCAGATTCCAGCTGTGGAACCCAGCTGTGGAACCCAGCAGTGAGAGACTTAGGAAACTCTGTCCTTTAGACTTCCATGCCCTCTCTCACCCTCCTCTTGTGACTTCAATATAATGATGTCACTTGTTGAGAGTAGGGGGTAGGTGATGGGGGTGTCGGTGATGTTGCTATGTAGAAAAGTGTCGACTATATTGATTAAGAGATAAAGAAAGATAAAGCCCCTGCTCTTCCCTAAGTGTCCAGCAGGTGGCAGAGATCAGCCTCTTAAGGTCTGGCATGTTCTTCCCCTATGTCTTGCTGTTGAGAGACAATAAACTGTCTGGAAAAATGGGTTTACAACCAACAAGACGTTTTATTTACATGTAACTGTAAATGAGAACTTAACGTGTGTGCCTGGTTTACAGAAGCCATCTTGCAAGTTTGAGTTGTGACATACATGAACTCTGTTAGTATGTCTCTTCTACACAGTAGACAGCTCAGATCTGATCACAGATTCAGCTGCCTGGAGGAACTCCTTGTCACATTTTTGGCACGGAAAGAGTAGACCCTCTCTTGATAGACACTAACATACATTTCTAAATCAACCGTTGATTTTTCAGTTTCTCTAGGAATGCAGTTCAAGATCTGACAGACGTTTAAAAAAATAACAAAAACAACATTCATTAAAATAATTTGCTCCCTTTTTGACAGTATTTTCTTTGGCAGTAGGTGGACCAGCCACCTTAGGGAGACAGACAGACAGACAGACAGACAGACAGACAGACAGACAGACAGACATACAGACAGACAGACAGACAGACAGACAAACAGACAGAGAGACAGACAGACAGACAGACAGACAGATACACAGGCAGGAGGGTGTAGGGCACTGTAGTTTTCATGTACTACTGGGCCAATCACTGCCTCCAAATACAGTCGAAAACACAGCTTCCCTGATTGAACTCACCCAGTGCAAAGAAACCAATGGATCACTTGTACAAGTGGTCGACTATGAACCGAATCAAACGCACCCAAAGTCATTGGCCTGATGTCATGAACCCAGGCCCTGTATTCATACAGGGAGAGGGCCGTCACGGGGCAGGGGGGTCAGGGTGGGCCTGTCTGGCAGGCCTGCAGGCTCCGTGTCTGGCTCTCCTGGGGGGGGGAGCTGGGCTGCTTCCACGTCGTACTGAGCCTCCATGGACTGGCGGACACTCTCCTCGTAGGTGGGAGGGGGCTGGGGGGGAGAGGGGGAGAGGGGGGAGGAGGGGGAGAGTTAGAGGACAGGAATAGGAGAGGTACAGTGATGGAGGAGAGGAGAGGAAAGCGGAGGGTCATCACATGTTTCATTCTTAACTCTGGACTCCACTTACCCGGCCTAATAGACCTGACTCACTCAATCAGATGTTTCAGAGCTGCCCTGGTCCTGGCACAGAGTGCTGCACTATGGCAAGCATCCACGCGGCGCGGACAGATATCAATATCACATTACTGAGACACAGATAGCATGCTAACCCCAAATCCGGCATGATACATGATATCTAGAGATCACAACAATGAGAATAGATCTATGTTGTCTGTCTTTACATGAGCTCCTGAATGCAACTGACTGAATAACTGGAGGGACTGTCTGGCTGGCTGGTTTACTGGCTGGCTGGTTTACTAGCTGTCTGACAAGTTGGTACTCAGAATGAGTGTAGAGCGTGATGTAGGGACAGGGTAAACAATGTTATTTAATAAAGGATCATAAAGGACTGTGTGTGTGAGTGTGTGTGTGTGTGTGTGTGTGTGTGAGTGTGTGTGTG